>NC_064615.1:1124889173-1125192203 GCF_023898315.1 Schistocerca nitens
AACGAGATACGTTTCTACGGAAACGATAGGATTTTCTTTTGGGAGTCGAGTATCTCTTTTCCGATGCATTATTCCTCCTTTACTGCATCCCTCGCTCATTCACATTGACGAAATAACACACAATTTGCGTCCATATGAAATACTCTGGATTCCCTGCATTGTCCTTCTAAATCGAGATACGTTTCTACGGAAACGATAGGATTTTCTTTGTGGTTCCGAGTATCTCTTTTCCGATGCATTATTCCTCCTTTACTGCATCCCTCGCTCCCTCACATTGACGAATTAACACACAATTGGCGTCCATATGAAATACTCTGGATTCCCTGCATTGTCCTTCTAAATCAAGGTACGTTTCTACGGAAACGATAGGATTTTCTTTGGGGTTCCGAGTATCTCTTTTCCGATGCATTATTCCTCCTTTACTGCATCCCTCGCTCCCTCACATTGACGAATTAACACACAATTTGCGTCCATATGATATACTCTGGATTCCCTGCATTGTCCTTCTAAATCGAGATACGTTTCCACGGAAACGATAGGACTTTCTTTGGGGTTCCGAGGATCTCTTTTCCAATGCATTATTCCTCCTTTACTGCATTTCTCGCTCCCTCACATTGACGAATTAACACACAATTTGCGTCCATATGAAATACTCTGGATTCCCTGCATTGTCCTTCTAAATCGAGATACGTTTCTACGGAAACGATAGGATTTTCTTTGGGGTTCCGTGTATCGCTTATCCGATGCATTATTCCTCCTTTACTGCATCCCTCGCTCCCTCACATTGACGAATTAACACACAATTTGCGTCCATATGGAATACTCTTGATTCCCTGCTTTGTCCTTCTAAATCGAGATACGTTTCTACGGATACGATAGGATTTTCTTTGGGGTTCCGAGTATCTCTTTTCCGATGCATTATTCCTCCTTTACTGCATCTCTCTCTCCCTCACATTGACGAATTAACACACAATTTGCGTCAGTATGAAATACTCTGGATTCCCTGCATTTTCCTTCTAAATCAAGATACGTTTCTACGGAAACGATAGGATTTTCTTTGGGGTTCCGAGTATCTCTTTTCCGATGCATTATTCCTCCTTTACTGCATCCCTCGCTCTCTCACATTCACGAATTAACACACAATTTGCGTCCATATGAAATACTCTGGATTCCCTGCATTATCTTTCTAAAACGAGATACGTTTCTACGGAAACGATAGGATTTTCTTTTGGGAGTCGAGTATCTCTTTTCCGATGCATTATTCCTCCTTTACTGCATCCCCTGCTAACTCACATTGACGAATTAACACACAATTTGCGTCCATATGAAATACTCTGGATTCCCTGCATTGTCCTTCTAAATCGAGATACGTTTGTACGGAAACGATAGGATTTTCTTTGGGGTTCCGAGAATCTCTTTTCCGATGCATTATTCCTCCTTTACTGCATCCCTCGTTCCCTCACATTGACGAATTAACACACAATTTGCGTCCATATGAAATACTCTGAATTCCATGAATTGTCCTTCTAAATCGGGATTCGTTTCTACGGAAACGATAGAATTTTCTTTGGGGTTCCGAGTATCTCTTTTCCGATGCATTATTCCTCCTTTACTGCATCCCTCGCTCCCTCACATTGCCGAATTAACACACAAATTTCGTCCATATGAAATACTCTGGGTTCCCTGCATTATGTTTCTGAAACGAGATACGTTTCTACGGAAACGATAGGATTTTCTTTTGTGAGTCGAGTATCTCTTTTCCGATGCATTATTCCTCCTTTACTGCATCCCTCGCTCATTCACATTGACGAATTAACACACAATTTGCGTCCATATGAAATACTCTGGATTCCCTGCATTGTCCTTCTAAATCGAGATACGTTTCTACGGAAACGATAGGATTTTCTTTGGGGTTCCGAGTATCTCTTTTCCGATGCATTATTCCTCCTTTACTGCATCCCTCGCACCCTCACATTGACGAATTAACACACAATTTGCGTCCATATGAAATACTCTGGATTCCCTGCATTGTCCTTCTAAATCGAGATACGTTTCTACGGAAACGATAGGATTTTCTTTGGGGTTCCGAGTATCTCTTTTCCGATGCATTATTCCTCCTTTACTGCATCCTTCTCTCCCTCACATTAACGAATTAACACACAATTTGCGTCCATATGAAATACTCTGGATTCCCTGCATTGTCCTTCTAAATCGAGATACGTTTCTACGGAAACGATAGGATTTCCTTTGGGGTTCCGAGGATCTCTTTTCCATTGCATTATTCCTCCTTTACTGCATCCCTCGCTCCCTCACATTGACGAATTAACACACAATTTGCGTCCATATGAAATACTCTGGATTCCCTGCATTATTTTTCTAAAACGAGATACGTTTCTACGGAAACGATAGGATTTTCTTTTGGGAGTCGAGTATCTCTTTTCCGATGCATTATTCCTCCTATACTGCATCCATCGCTAACTCACATTGACGAATTAACACACAATTTGCGTCCATATGAAATACTCTGGATTCCCTGCATTGTCCTTCTAAATCGAGATACGTTTCTACGGAAACGATAGGATTTTCTTTGGGGTTCCGAGTATCTCTTTTCCGATGCATTATTCCTCCTTTACTGCATCCCTCGCTCCCTCACATTGACGAATTAACACACAATTTGCGTCCATATGAAATACTCTGGATTCCCTGCATTATTTTTGTAAAACGAGATACGTTTCTACGGAAACGATAGGATTTTCTTTTGGGAGTCGAGTATCTCTTTTCCGATGCATTATTCCTCCTTTACTGCATCCCTCGCTAACTCACATTGACGAATTAACACACAATTTGCGTCCATATGAAATACTCTGGATTCCCTGCATTGTCCGTCTAAATCGAGATACGTTTCTACGGAAACGATAGGATATTCTTTGGGGTTCCGAGTATCTCTTTTCCGATGCATTATTCCTCCTTTACTGCATCCCTCGCTCCCTCACATTGACGAATTAACACACAATTTGCGTCCATATGAAATACTCTGGATTCCCTGCATTATTTTTGTAAAACGAGATACGTTTCTACGGAAACGATAGGATTTTCTTTTGGGAGTCGAGTATCTCTTTTCCGATGCATTATTCCTCCTTTACTGCATCCCTCGCTAACTCACATTGACGAATTAACACACAATTTGCGTCCATATGAAATACTCTGGATTCCCTGCATTGTCCTTCTAAATCGAGATACGTTTCTATGGAAACGATAGGATTTCCTTTGAGGTTCCGAGGAGCTCTTTTCCAATGCATTATTCCTCCTTTACTGCATCCCTCGCTCCCTCACATTGACGAATTAACACACAATTTGCGTCCATATGAAATACTCAGGGTTCCCTGCATTATTTTTCTAAAACGAGATACGTTTCTACGGAAACGATAGGATTTTCTTTTGGGAGTCGAGTATCTCTTTTCCGATGCATTATTCCTCCTTTACTGCATCCATCGCTAACTCACATTGACGAATTAACACACAATTTGCGTCCATATGAAATACTCTGGATTCCCTGCATTGTCCTTCTAAATCGGGATTCGTTTCTACGGAAACGATAGGATTTTCTTTGGGGTTCCGAGTATCTCTTTTCCGATGCATTATTCCTCCTTTACTGCATCCCTCGCTCCCTCACATTGCCGAATTAACACACAAATTTCGTCCATATGAAATACTCAGGGTTCCCTGCATTATGTTTCTGAAATGAGATACGTTTCTACGGAAACGATAGGATTTTCTTTTGGGAGTCGAGTATCTCTTTTCCGATGCATTATTCCCCCTTTACTGCATCCCTCGCTCCCTCACATTGACGAATTAACACACAATTTGCGTTCATATGAAATACTCTGGATTCCCTGCATTGTCCTTCTAAATCGAGATACGTTTGTACGGAAACGATAGGATTTTCTTTGGGGTTCCGAGAATCTCTTTTCCGATGCATTATTCCTCCTTTACTGCATCCCTCGTTCCCTCACATTGACGAATTAACACACAATTTGCGTCCATATGAAATACTCTGAATTCCATGAATTGTCCTTCTAAATCGGGATTCGTTTCTACGGAAACGATAGAATTTTCTTTGGGGTTCCGAGTATCTCTTTTCCGATGCATTATTCCTCCTTTACTGCATCCCTCGCCCCCTCACATTGCCGAATTAACACACAAATTTCGTCCATATGAAATACTCTGGGTTCCCTGCATTATGTTTCTGAAACGAGATACGTTTCTACGGAAACGATAGGATTTTCTTTTGTGAGTCGAGTATCTCTTTTCCGATGCATTATTCCTCCTTTACTGCATCCCTCGCTCATTCACATTGACGAATTAACACACAATTTGCGTCCATATGAAATACTCTGGATTCCCTGCATTGTCCTTCTAAATCGAGATACGTTTCTACGGAAACGATAGGATTTTCTTTGGGGTTCCGAGTATCTCTTTTCCGATGCATTATTCCTCCTTTACTGCATCCCTCGCTCCCTCACATTGACGAATTAACACACAATTGGCGTCCATATGAAATACTCTGGATTCCCTGCATTGTCCTTCTAAATCAAGGTACGTTTCTACGGAAACGATAGGATTTTCTTTGGGGTTCCGAGTATCTCTTTTCCGATGCATTATTCCTCCTTTACTGCATCCCTCGCTCCCTCACATTGACGAATTAACACACAATTTGCGTCCATATAAAATACTCTGGATTCCCTGGATTGTCCTTCTAAATCGAGATACGTTTCTACGGAAACGATAGGATTTTCTTTGGGGTTCCGCGTATCACTTTTCCGATGCATTATTCCTCCTTTACTGCATCCCTCGCACCCTCACATTGACGAATTAACACACAATTTGCGTCCATATGAAATACTCTGGATTCCCTGCATTGTCCTTCTAAATCGAGATACGTTTCTACGGAAACGATAGGATTTTATTTGGGGTTCCGAGTATCTCTTTTCCGATGCATTATTCCTCCTTTACTGCATCCTTCTCTCCCTCACATTGACGAATTAACACACAATTTGCGTCCATATGAAATACTCTGGATTCCCTGCATTGTCCTTCTAAATCGAGATACGTTTCTACGGAAACGATAGGATTTCCTTTGGGGTTCCGAGGATCTCTTTTCCAATGCATTAATCCTCCTTTACTGCATCCCTCGCTCCCTCACATTGACGAATTAACACACAATTTGCGTCCATATGAAATACTCTGGATTCCCTGCATTATTTTTCTAAAACGAGATACGTTTCTAAGGAAACGATAGGATTTTCTTTTGGGAGTCGAGTATCTCTTTTCCGATGCATTATTCCTCCTATACTGCATCCATCGCTAACTCACATTGACGAATTAACACACAATTTGCGTCCATATGAAATACTCTGGATTCCCTGCATTGTCCTTCTAAATCGAGATACGTTTCTACGGAAACGATAGGATTTTCTTTGGGGTTCCGAGTATCTCTTTTCCGATGCATTATTCCTCCTTTACTGCATCCCTCGCTCCCTCACATTGACGAATTAACACACAATTTGCGTCCATATGAAATACTCTGGATTCCCTGCATTATTTTTCTAAATCGAGATACGTTTCTATGGAAACGATAGGATTTTCTTTGGGGTTCCGAGTATCTCTTTTCCGATGCATTATTCCTCCTTTACTGCATCCCTCGCTCCCTCACATTGACGAATTAACACACAAATTGCGTCCATATGAAATACTCTGGATTCCCTGCATTGTCCTTCTAAATCGAGATACGTTTCTACGGAAACGATAGGATTTCCTTTGAGGTTCCGAGGATCTCTTTTCCAATGCATTATTCCTCCTTTACTGCATCCCTCGCTCCCTCACATTGACGAATTAACACACAATTTGCGTCCATATGAAATACTCTGGATTCCCTGCATTATTTTTCTAAAACGAGATACGTTTCTACGGAAACGATAGGATTTTCTTTTGGGAGTCGAGTATCTCTTTTCCGATGCATTATTCCTCCTTTACTGCATCCATCGCTAACTCACATTGACGAATTAACACACAATTTGCGTCCATATGAAATACTCTGGATTCCCTGCATTGTCCTTCTAAATCGGGATTCGTTTCTACGGAAACGATAGGATTTTCTTTGGGGTTCCGAGTATCTCTTTTCCGATGCATCATTCCTCCTTTACTGCATCCCTCGCTCCCTCACATTGCCGAATTAACACACAAATTTCGTCCATATAAAATACTCAGGGTTCCCTGCATTATGTTTCTAAAATGAGATACGTTTCTACGGAAACGATAGGATTTTCTTTTGGGAGTCGAGTATCTCTTATCCGATGCATTATTCCCCCTTTACTGCATCCCTCGCTCCCTCACATTGACGAATTAACACACAATTTGCGTTCATATGAAATACTCTGGATTCCCTGCATTGTCCTTCTAAATCGAGATACGTTTCTACGGAAACGATAGGATTTTCTTTGGGGTTCCGAGTATCTCTTTTCCGATGCATTATTCCTCCTTTACGGCATCCCTCGCTCCCTCACATTGACGAATTAACACACAATTTGCGTCCATATGAAATACTCTGGATTCCCTGCATTGTCCTTCTAAATCAAGATACGTTTCTACGGAAACGATAGGATTTTCTTTGGGGTTCCGAGTATCTCTTTTCCGATGCATTATTCCTCCTTTACTGCATTCCTCGCTCCCTCACATTGACGAATTAACACACAATTTGCGTCCATATAAAATACTCTGAATTCCCTGGATTGTCCTTCTAAATCGAGATACGTTTCTACGGACGATAGGATTTTCTTTGGGGTTCCGAGTATCTCTTTTCCGATGCATGAACCTCCTTTACTGCATCCCTCTCTCCATCACATTGACGAATTAACACACAATTTGCGTCCATATGAAATACTCTGGATTCCCTGCATTGTCCTTCTAAATCGAGATACGTTTCTTCGGAAACGATTGGATTTTCTTTGGGGATCCGAGTATCTCTTTTCCGATGCATTATTCCTCCTTTACTGCATCCCTCGCTCCCTCACATTGACGAATTAACACACAATTTGCGTCCATATGAAATACTCTGGATTCCCTGCATAATTTTTGTAAAACGAGATACGTTTCTACGGAAACGATAGGATTTTCTTTTGGGAGTCGAGTATCTCTTTTCCGATGCATTATTCCTCCTTTACTGCATCCCTCGCTAACTCACATTGACGAATTAACACACAATTTGCGTCCATATGAAATACTCTGGATTCCCTGCATTGTCCGTCTAAATCGAGATACGTTTCTACGGAAACGATAGGATATTCTTTGGGGTTCCGAGTATCTCTTTTCCGATGCATTATTCCTCCTTTACTGCATCCCTCGTTCCCTCACATTGACGAATTAACACAAAATTTGCGTCCATATGAAATACTCTGGATTCCCTGCATTGTCCTTCTAAATCGGGATTCGTTTCTACGGAAACGATTGGATATTCTTTGGGGTTCCGAGTATATCTTTTCCGATGCATTATTCCTCCTTTACTGCATCCCTCGCTCCCTCACATTGCCGAATTAACACACAAATTTCGTCCATATGAAATACTCTGGGTTCCCTGCATTATGTTTCTAAAACGAGATACGTTTCTACGGAAACGATAGAATTTTCTTTTGGGAGTCGAGTATCTCTTTTCCGATGCATTATTCCCCCTTTACTGCATCTCGCTCCCTCACGTTGACGAATTAACACACAATTTGCGTCCATATGATATACTCTGGATTCCCTGCATTGTCCTTCTAAATCGAGATACGTTTCTACGGAAACGATAGGATTTTCTTTGGGGTTCCGAGGATCTCTTTTCCAATGCATTATTCCTCCTTTACTGCATTTCTCGCTCCCTCACATTGACGAATTAACACACAATTTGCGTCCATATGAAATACTCTGGATTCCCTGCATTGTCCTTCTAAATCGAGATACGTTTCTACGGAAACGATAGGATTTTCTTTGGGGTTCCGTGTATCGCTTATCCGATGCATTATTCCTCCTTTACTGCATCCCTCGCTCCCTCACATTGACGAATTAACACACAATTTGCGTCCATATGGAATACTCTTGATTTCCTGCATTGTCCTTCTAAATCGAGATACGTTTCTATGGAAATGATAGGATTTTCTTTGGGGTTCCGAGTATCTCTTTTCCGATGCATTATTCCTCCTTTACTGCATCCCTCGCTCCCTCACATTGACGAATTAACACACAATTTGCGTCCATATGAAATACTCTGGGTCCCTGCATTGTCCTTCTAAGTCGAGATGCGTTTCTAAGGAAACGGTAGGATTTTCTTTGGGGTTCCGAGTATCTCTTTTCCGATGCATTATTCCTCCTTTACTGCATCCCTCGCTCCCTCACATTGACGAATTAACACACAATTTGCGTCCATATGAAATACTCTGGATTCCCTGCATTGTCCTTCCAAATCGAGATACGTTTCTACGGAAACGATAGGATTTTCTTTGGGGTTCCGAGTATCTCTTTTCCGATGCACTATTCCTCCTTTACTGCATCCCTCGCTCCCTCACATTGACGAATTAACACACAATTTGCGTCCATATGAAATACTCTGGATTCCCTGCATTGTCCTTCTAAATCGAGATACGTTCCTATGGAAACGATAGGATTTTCTTTGGGGTTCCGAGTATCTCTTTTCCGATGCATTATTCCTCCTTTACTGCATCCCTCGCTCCCTCACATTGACGAATTAACACACAATTTGCGTCCATATGAAATACTCTGGATTCCTTGCATTGTCCTTCTAAATCGAGATACGTTTCTACGGAAACGATAGGATTTTCTTTGGGGTTCCGAGTATCTCTTTTCCGATGCATTATTCCTCCTTTACTGCATCCCTCGCTCCCTCACATTGCCGAATTAACACACAATTTGCGTCCATATGAAATACTCTGGATTCCCTGCATTGTCCTTCTAAATCGAGATACGTTTCTACGGAAACGATAGGATTTTCTTTGGGGTTCCGAGTATCTCTTTTCCGATGCATTATTCCTCCTTTACTGCATCCTTCTCTCCCTCACATTGACGAATTAACACACAATTTGCGTCCATATGAAATACCCTGGGTTCCCTGCATTGTCCTTCTAAATCGAGATACGTTTCTACGGTAACGATAGGATTTCCTTTGAGGTTCCGAGGATCTCTTTTCCAATGCATTATTCCTCCTTTACTGCATCCCTCGCTCCCTCACATTGAATTAACACACAATTTGCGTCCATATGAAATACTCTGGATTCCCTGCATTATTTTTCTAAAACGAGATACGTTTCTACGGAAACGATAGGATTTTCTTTTGGGAGTCGAGTATCTCTTTTCCGATGCATTATTCCTCCTTTACTGCATCCATCGCTAACTCACATTGACGAATTAACACACAATTTGCGTCCATATGAAATACTCTGGATTCCCTGCATTGTCCTTCTAAATCGGGATTCGTTTCTACGGAAACGATAGGATTTTCTTTGGGGTTCCGAGTATCTCTTTTCCGATGCATTATTCCTCCTTTACTGCATCCCTCGCTCCCTCACATTGCCGAATTAACACACAAATTTCGTCCATATGAAATACTCAGGGTTCCCTGCATTATGTTTCTAAAATGAGATACGTTTCTACGGAAACGATAGGATTTTCTTTTGGGAGTCGAGTATCTCTTTTCCGATGCATTATTCCTCCTTTACTGCATCCATCGCTAACTCACATTGACGAATTAACACACAATTTGCGTCCATATGAAATACTCTGGATTCCCTGCATTGTCCTTCTAAATCAAGATACGTTTCTACGGAAACGATAGGATTTTCTTTGGGGTTCCGAGTATCTCTTTTCCGATGCATTATTCCTCGTTTACTGCATTCCTCGCTCCCTCACATTGACGAATTAACACACAATTTGCGTCCATATAAAATACTCTGAATTCCCTGGATTGTCCTTCTAAATCGAGATACGTTTCTACGGAAACGATAGGATTTTCTTTGGGGTTCCGAGTATCTCTTTTCCGATGCATTATTCCTCCTTTACTGCATCCCTCTCTCCCTCACATTGACGAATTAACACACAATTTGCGTCCATATGAAATACTCTGGATTCCCTGCATTGTCCTTCTAAATCGAGATACGTTTCTACGGAAACGATAGGATTTTCTTTGGGGATCCGAGTATCTCTTTTCCGATGCATTATTCCTCCTTTACTGCATCCCTCGCTCCCTCACATTGACGAATTAACACACAATTTGCGTCCATATGAAATACTCTGGATTCCCTGCATTATTTTTGTAAAACGAGATACGTTTCTACGGAAACGATAGGATTTTCTTTTGGGAGTCGAGTATCTCTTTTCCGATGCATTATTCCTCCTTTACTGCATCCCTCGCTAACTCACATTGACGAATTAACACACAATTTGCGTCCATATGAAATACTCTGGATTCCCTGCATTGTCCGTCTAAATCGAGATACGTTTCTACGGAAACGATAGGATATTCTTTGGGGTTCCGAGTATCTCTTTTCCGATGCATTATTCCTCCTTTACTGCATCCCTCGTTCCCTCACATTGACGAATTAACACAAAATTTGCGTCCATATGAAATACTCTGGATTCCCTGCATTGTCCTTCTAAATCGGGATTCGTTTCTACGGAAACGATAGGATTTTCTTTGGGGTTCCGAGTATATCTTTTCCGATGCATTATTCCTCCTTTACTGCATCCCTCGCTCCCTCACATTGCCGAATTAACACACAAATTTCGTCCATATGAAATACTCCGGGTTCCCTGCATTATGTTTCTAAAACGAGATACGTTTCTACGGAAACGATAGGATTTTCTTTTGGGAGTCGAGTATCTCTTTTCCGATGCATTATTCCCCCTTTACTGCATCCCTCGCTCCCTCACGTTGACGAATTAACACACAATTTGCGTCCATATGATATACTCTGGATTCCCTGCATTGTCCTTCTAAATCGAGATACGTTTCTACGGAAACGATAGGATTTTCTTTGGGGTTCCGAGGATCTCTTTTCCAATGCATTATTCCTCCTTTACTGCATTTCTCGCTCCCTCACATTGACGAATTAACACACAATTTGCGTCCATATGGAATACTCTTGATTTCCTGCATTGTCCTTCTAAATCGAGATACGTTTCTATGGAAATGATAGGATTTTCTTTGGGGTTCCGAGTATCTCTTTTCCGATGCATTATTCCTCCTTTACTGCATCCCTCGCTCCCTCACATTGACGAATTAACACACAAATTGCGTCCATATGAAATACTCTGGGTCCCTGCATTGTCCTTCTAAGTCGAGATGCGTTTCTAAGGAAACGGTAGGATTTTCTTTGGGGTTCCGAGTATCTCTTTTCCGATGCATTATTCCTCCTTTACTGCATCCCTCGCTCCCTCACATTGACGAATTAACACACAATTTGCGTCCATATGAAATACTCTGGATTCCCTGCATTGTCCTTCCAAATCGAGATACGTTTCTACGGAAACGATAGGATTTTCTTTGGGGTTCCGAGTATCTCTTTTCCGATGCATTATTCCTCCTTTACTGCATCCCTCGCTCCCTCACATTGACGAATTAACACACAATTTGCGTCCATATGAAATACTCTGGATTCCCTGCATTGTCCTTCTAAATCGAGATACGTTTCTATGGAAACGATAGGATTTTCTTTGGGGTTCCGAGTATCTCTTTTCCGATGCATTATTCCTCCTTTACTGCATCCCTCGCTCCCTCACATTGACGAATGAACACACAATTTGCGTCCATATGAAATACTCTGGATTCCTTGCATTGTCCTTCTAAATCGAGATACGTTTCTACGGAAACGATAGGATTTTCTTTGGGGTTCCGAGTATCTCTTTTCCGATGCATTATTCCTCCTTTACTGCATCCCTCGCTCCCTCACATTGCCGAATTAACACACAATTTGCGTCCATATGAAATACTCTGGGTTCCCTGCATTATCTTTCTAAAACGAGATACGTTTCTACGGAAACGATAGGATTTCCTTTTGGGAGTCGAGTATCTCTTTTCCGATACATTATTCCTCCTTTACTGCATCCCTCGCTCCCTCACATTGACGAATTAACACACAATTTGCGTCCATATGATATACTCTGGATTCCCTGCATTGTCCTTCTAAATCAAGATACGTTTCTACGGAAACGATAGGATTTTCTTTGGGGTTCCGAGTATCTCTTTTCCGATGCATTATTCCTCCTTTACTGCATCCCTCGCTCCGTCACATTGACGAATTAACACACAATTTGCGTCCATATAAAATACTCTGGATTCCCTGGATTGTCCTTCTAAATCGAGATACGTTTCTACGGAAACGATAGGATTTTCTTTGGGGTTCCGAGTATCTCTTTTCCGATGCATTATTCCTCCTTTACTGCATCCCTCTCTCCCTCACATTGACGAATTAACACACAATTTGCGTCCATATGAAATACTCTGGATTCCCTGCATTGTCCTTCTAAATCGAGATACGTTTCTACGGAAACGATAGGATTTTCTTTGGGGATCCGAGTATCTCTTTTCCGATGCATTATTCCTCCTTTACTGCATCCCTCGCTCCCTCACATTGACGAATTAACACACAATTTGCGTCCATATGAAATACTCTGGATTCCCTGCATTATTTTTGTAAAACGAGATACGTTTCTACGGAAACGATAGGATTTTCTTTTGGGAGTCGAGTATCTCTTTTCCGATGCATTATTCCTCCTTTACTGCATCCCTCGCTAACTCACATTGACGAATTAACACACAATTTGCGTCCATATGAAATACTCTGGATTCCCTGCATTGTCCGTCTAAATCGAGATACGTTTCTACGGAAACGACAGGATATTCTTTGGGGTTCCGAGTATCTCTTTTCCGATGCATTATTCCTCCTTTACTGCATCCCTCGTTCCCTCACGTTGACAAATTAACACACAATTTGCGTCCATATGATATACTCTGGATTCCCTGCATTGTCCTTCTAAATCGAGATACGTTTCTACGGAAACGATAGGATTTTCTTTGGGGTTCCGAGGATCTCTTTTCCAATGCATTATTCCTCCTTTACTGCATCCCTCGCTCCCTCACATTGACGAATTAACACACAAATTGCGTCCATATGAAATACTCTGGGTCCCTGCATTGTCCTTCTAAGTCGAGATGCGTTTCTAAGGAAACGGTAGGATTTTCTTTGGGGTTCCGAGTATCTCTTTTCCGATGCATTATTCCTCCTTTACTGCATCCCTCGCTCCCTCACATTGACGAATTAACACACAATTTGCGTCCATATGAAATACTCTGGATTCCCTGCATTGTCCTTCCAAATCGAGATACGTTTCTACGGAAACGATAGGATTTTCTTTGGGGTTCCGAGTATCTCTTTTCCGATGCACTATTCCTCCTTTACTGCATCCCTCGCTCCCTCACATTGACGAATTAACACACAATTTGCGTCCATATGAAATACTCTGGATTCCCTGCATTGTCCTTCTAAATCGAGATACGTTTCTATGGAAACGATAGGATTTTCTTTGGGGTTCCGAGTATCTCTTTTCCGATGCATTATTCCTCCTTTACTGCATCCCTCGCTCCCTCACATTGACGAATGAACACACAATTTGCGTCCATATGAAATACTCTGGATTCCTTGCATTGTCCTTCTAAATCGAGATACGTTTCTACGGAAACGATAGGATTTTCTTTGGGGTTCCGAGTATCTCTTTTCCGATGCATTATTCCTCCTTTACTGCATCCCTCGCTCCCTCACATTGCCGAATTAACACACAATTTGCGTCCATATGAAATACTCTGGGTTCCCTGCATTATCTTTCTAAAACGAGATACGTTTCTACGGAAACGATAGGATTTCCTTTTGGGAGTCGAGTATCTCTTTTCCGATACATTATTCCTCCTTTACTGCATCCCTCGCTCCCTCACATTGACGAATTAACACACAATTTGCGTCCATATGATATACTCTGGATTCCCTGCATTGTCCTTCTAAATCAAGATACGTTTCTACGGAAATGATAGGATTTTCTTTGGGGTTCCGAGTATCTCTTTTCCGATGCATTATTCCTCCTTTACTGCATCCCTCGCTCCCTCACATTGACGAATTAACACACAATTTGCGTCCATATAAAATACTCTGGATTCCCTGGATTGTCCTTCTAAATCGAGATACGTTTCTACGGAAACGATAGGATTTTCTTTGGGGTTCCGCGTATCACTTTTCCGATGCATTATTCCTCCTTTACTGCATCCCTCGCACCCTCACATTGACGAATTAACACACAATTTGCGTCCATATGAAATACTCTGGATTCCCTGCATTGTCCTTCTAAATCGAGATACGTTTCTACGGAAACGATAGGATTTTCTTTGGGGTTCCGAGTATCTCTTTTCCGATGCATTATTCCTCCTTTACTGCATCCTTCTCTCCCTCACTTTGACGAATTAACACACAATTTGCGTCCATATGAAATACTCTGGATTCCCTGCATTGTCCTTCTAAATCGAGATACCTTTCTACGGAAACGATAGGATTTCCTTTGGGGTTCCGAGGATCTCTTTTCCAATGCATTATTCCTCCTTTACTGCATCCCTCGCTCCCTCACATTGACGAATTAACACACAATTTGCGTCCATATGAAATACTCTGGATTCCCTGCATTATTTTTCTAAAACGAGATACGTTTCTACGGAAACGATAGGATTTTCTTTTGGGAGTCGAGTATCTCTTTTCCGATGCATTATTCCTCCTATACTGCATCCATCGCTAACTCACATTGACGAATTAACACACAATTTGCGTCCATATGAAATACTCTGGATTCCCTGCATTGTCCTTCTAAATCGAGATACGTTTCTACGGAAACGATAGGATTTTCTTTGGGGTTCCGAGTATCTCTTTTCCGATGCATTATTCCTCCTTTACTGCATCCCTCGCTCCCTCACATTGACGAATTAACACACAATTTGCGTCCATATGAAATACTCTGGATTCCCTGCATTATTTTTGTAAAACGAGATACGTTTCTACGGAAACGATAGGATTTTCTTTTGGGAGTCGAGTATCTCTTTTCCGATGCATTATTCCTCCTTTACTGCATCCCTCGCTAACTCACATTGACGAATTAACACACAATTTGCGTCCATATGAAATACTCTGGATTCCCTGCATTGTCCGTCTAAATCGAGATACGTTTCTACGGAAACGATAGGATATTCTTTGGGGTTCCGAGTATCTCTTTTCCGATGCATTATTCCTCCTTTACTGCATCCCTCGCTCCCTCACATTGACGAATTAACACACAATTTGCGTCCATATGGAATACTCTTGATTTCCTGCATTGTCCTTCTAAATCGAGATACGTTTCTATGGAAACGATAGGATTTTCTTTGGGGTTCCGAGTATCTCTTTTCCGATGCATTATTCCTCCTTTACTGCATCCCTCGCTCCCTCACATTGACGAATGAACACACAATTTGCGTCCATATGAAATACTCTGGATTCCTTGCATTGTCCTTCTAAATCGAGATACGTTTCTACGGAAACGATAGGATTTTCTTTGGGGTTCCGAGTATCTCTTTTCCGATGCATTATTCCTCCTTTACTGCATCCCTCGCTCCCTCACATTGCCGAATTAACACACAATTTGCGTCCATATGAAATACTCTGGGTTCCCTGCATTATCTTTCTAAAACGAGATACGTTTCTACGGAAACGATAGGATTTCCTTTTGGGAGTCGAGTATCTCTTTTCCGATACATTATTCCTCCTTTACTGCATCCCTCGCTCCCTCACATTGACGAATTAACACACAATTTGCGTCCATATGATATACTCTGGATTCCCTGCATTGTCCTTCTAAATCAAGATACGTTTCTACGGAAACGATAGGATTTTCTTTGGGGTTCCGAGTATCTCTTTTCCGATGCATTATTCCTCCTTTACTGCATCCCTCGCTCCCTCACATTGACGAATTAACACACAATTTGCGTCCATATAAAATACTCTGGATTCCCTGGATTGTCCTTCTAAATCGAGATACGTTTCTACGGAAACGATAGGTTTTTTTTGGGGTTCCGCGTATCACTTTTCCGATGCATTATTCCTCCTTTACTGCATCCCTCGCACCCTCACATTGACGAATTAACACACAATTTGCGTCCATATGAAATACTCTGGATTCCCTGCATTGTCCTTCTAAATCGAGATACGTTTCTACGGAAACGATAGGATTTTCTTTGGGGTTCCGAGTATCTCTTTTCCGATGCATTATTCCTCCTTTACTGCATCCTTCTCTCCCTCACTTTGACGAATTAACACACAATTTGCGTCCATATGAAATACTCTGGATTCCCTGCATTGTCCTTCTAAATCGAGATACCTTTCTACGGAAACGATAGGATTTCCTTTGGGGTTCCGAGGATCTCTTTTCCAATGCATTATTCCTCCTTTACTGCATCCCTCGCTCCCTCACATTGACGAATTAACACACAATTTGCGTCCATATGAAATACTCTGGATTCCCTGCATTATTTTTCTAAAACGAGATACGTTTCTACGGAAACGATAGGATTTTCTTTTGGGAGTCGAGTATCTCTTTTCCGATGCATTATTCCTCCTATACTGCATCCATCGCTAACTCACATTGACGAATTAACACACAATTTGCGTCCATATGAAATACTCTGGATTCCCTGCATTGTCCTTCTAAATCGAGATACGTTTCTACGGAAACGATAGGATTTTCTTTGGGGTTCCGAGTATCTCTTTTCCGATGCATTATTCCTCCTTTACTGCATCCCTCGCTCCCTCACATTGACGAATTAACACACAATTTGCGTCCATATGAAATACTCTGGATTCCCTGCATTATTTTTGTAAAACGAGATACGTTTCTACGGAAACGATAGGATTTTCTTTTGGGAGTCGAGTATCTCTTTTCCGATGCATTATTCCTCCTTTACTGCATCCCTCGCTAACTCACATTGACGAATTAACACACAATTTGCGTCCATATGAAATACTCTGGATTCCCTGCATTGTCCGTCTAAATCGAGATACGTTTCTACGGAAACGATAGGATATTCTTTGGGGTTCCGAGTATCTCTTTTCCGATGCATTATTCCTCCTTTACTGCATCCCTCGCTCCCTCACATTGACGAATTAACACACAATTTGCGTCCATATGGAATACTCTTGATTTCCTGCATTGTCCTTCTAAATCGAGATACGTTTCTATGGAAACGATAGGATTTTCTTTGGGGTTCCGAGTATCTCTTTTCCGATGCATTATTCCTCCTTTACTGCATCCCTCGCTCCCTCACATTGACGAATTAACACACAATTTGCGTCCATATGAAATACTCTGGATTCCCTGCATTATTTTTCTAAAACGAGATACGTTTCTACGGAAACGATAGGATTTTCTTTTGGGAGTCGAGTATCTCTTTTCCGATGCATTATTCCTCCTTTACTGCATCCATCGCTAACTCACATTGACGAATTAACACACAATTTGCGTCCATATGAAATACTCTGGATTCCCTGCATTGTCCTTCTAAATCGGGATTCGTTTCTACGGAAACGATAGGATTTTCTTTGGGGTTCCGAGTATCTCTTTTCCGATGCATTATTCCTCCTTTACTGCATCCCTCGCTCCCTCACATTGCCGAATTAACACACAAATTTCGTCCATATGAAATACTCAGGGTTCCCTGCATTATGTTTCTAAAATGAGATACGTTTCTACGGAAACGATAGGATTTTCTTTTGGGAGTCGAGTATCTCTTTTCCGATGCATTATTCCCCCTTTACTGCATCCCTCGCTCCCTCACATTGACGAATTAACACACAATTTGCGTTCATATGAAATACTCTGGATTCCCTGCATTGTCCTTCTAAATCGAGATACGTTTCTACGGAAACGATAGGATTTTCTTTGGGGTTCCGAGTATCTCTTTTCCGATGCATTATTCCTCCTTTACTGCATCCCTCGCTCCCTCACATTGACGAATTAACACACAATTTGCGTCCATATGAAATACTCTGGATTCCCTGCATTGTCCTTCTAAATCAAGATACGTTTCTACGGAAACGATAGGATTTTCTTTGGGGTTCCGAGTATCTCTTTTCCGATGCATTATTCCTCCTTTACTGCATTCCTCGCTCCCTCACATTGACGAATTAACACACAATTTGCGTCCATATAAAATACTCTGAATTCCCTGGATTGTCCTTCTAAATCGAGATACGATTCTACGGACGATAGGATTTTCTTTGGGGTTCCGAGTATCTCTTTTCCGATGCATGAACCTCCTTTACTGCATCCCTCTCTCCCTCACATTGACGAATTAACACACAATTTGCGTCCATATGAAATACTCTGGATTCCCTGCATTGTCCTTCTAAATCGAGATACGTTTCTACGGAAACGATAGGATTTTCTTTGGGGATCCGAGTATCTCTTTTCCGATGCATTATTCCTCCTTTACTGCATCCCTCGCTCCCTCACATTGACGAATTAACACACAATTTGCGTCCATATGAAATACTCTGGATTCCCTGCATTATTTTTGTAAAACGAGATACGTTTCTACGGAAACGATAGGATTTTCTTTTGGGAGTCGAGTATCTCTTTTCCGATGCATTATTCCTCCTTTACTGCATCCCTCGCTAACTCACATTCACGAATTAACACACAATTTGCGTCCATATGAAATACTCTGGATTCCCTGCATTGTCCGTCTAAATCGAGATACGTTTCTACGGAAACGATAGGATATTCTTTGGGGTTCCGAGTATCTCTTTTCCGATGCATTATTCCTCCTTTACTGCATCCCTCGTTCCCTCACATTGACGAATTAACACAAAATTTGCGTCCATATGAAATACTCTGGATTCCCTGCATTGTCCTTCTAAATCGGGATTCGTTTCTACGGAAACGATTGGATTTTCTTTGGGGTTCCGAGTATATCTTTTCCGATGCATTATTCCTCCTTTACTGCATCCCTCGCTCCCTTACATTGCCGAATTAACACACAAATTTCGTCCATATGAAATACTCTGGGTTCCCTGCATTATGTTTCTAAAACGAGATACGTTTCTACGGAAACGATAGGATTTTCTTTTGGGAGTCGAGTATCTCTTTTCCGATGCATTATTCCCCCTTTACTGCATCCCTCGCTCCCTCACGTTGACGAATTAACACACAATTTGCGTCCATATGATATACTCTGGATTCCCTGCATTGTCCTTCTAAATCGAGATACGTTTCTACGGAAACGATAGGATTTTCTTTGGGGTTCCGAGGATCTCTTTTCCAATGCATTATTCCTCCTTTACTGCATTTCTCGCTCCCTCACATTGACGAATTAACACACAATTTGCGTCCATATAAATACTCTGGATTCCCTGCATTGTCCTTCTAAATCGAGATACGTTTCTACGGAAACGATAGGATTTTCTTTGGGGTTCCGTGTATCGCTTATCCGATGCATTATTCCTCCTTTACTGCATCCCTCGCTCCCTCACATTGACGAATTAACACACAATTTGCGTCCATATGGAATACTCTTGATTTCCTGCATTGTCCTTCTAAATCGAGATTCGTTTCTATGGAAATGATAGGATTTTCTTTGGGGTTCCGAGTATCTCTTTTCCGATGCATTATTCCTCCTTTACTGCATCCCTCGCTCCCTCACATTGACGAATTAATACACAAATTGCGTCCATATGAAATACTCTGGGTCCCTGCATTGTCCTTCTAAGTCGAGATGCGTTTCTAAGGAAACGGTAGGATTTTCTTTGGGGTTCCGAGTATCTCTTTTCCGATGCATTATTCCTCCTTTACTGCATCCCTCGCTCCCTCACATTGACGAATTAACACACAATTTGCGTCCATATGAAATACTCTGGATTCCCTGCATTGTCCTTCCAAATCGAGATACGTTTCTACGGAAACGATAGGATTTTCTTTGGGGTTCCGAGTATCTCTTTTCCGATGCACTATTCCTCCTTTACTGCATCCCTCGCTAACTCACATTGACGAATTAACACACAATTTGCGTCCATATGAAATACTCTGGATTCCCTGCATTGTCCTTCTAAATCGAGATACGTTTCTATGGAAACGATAGGATTTTCTTTGGGGTTCCGAGTATCTCTTTTCCGATGCATTATTCCTCCTTTACTGCATCCCTCGCTCCCTCACATTGACGAATTAACACACAATTTGCGTCCATATGAAATACTCTGGATTCCTTGCATTGTCCTTCTAAATCGAGATACGTTTCTACGGAAACGATAGGATTTTCTTTGGGGTTCCGCGTATCTCTTTTCCGATGCATTATTCCTCCTTTACTGCATCCCTCGCTCCCTCACATTGCCGAATTAACACACAATTTGCGTCCATATGAAATACTCTGGGTTCCCTGCATTATCTTTCTAAAACGAGATACGTTTCTACGGAAACGATAGGATTTCCTTTTGGGAGTCGAGTATCTCTTTTCCGATTCATTATTCCTCCTTTACTGCATCCCTCGCTCCCTCACATTGACGAATTAACACACAATTTGCGTCCATATGATATACTCTGGATTCCCTGCATTGTCCTTCTAAATCGAGATACGTTTCTACGGAAACGATAGGATTTTCTTTGGGGTTCCGAGTATCTCTTTTCCGATGCATTATTCCTCCTTTACTGCATCCCTCGCTCCCTCACATTGACGAATTAACACACAATTTGCGTCCATATGAAATACTCTGGATCCCCTGCATTGTCCTTCTAAATCAAGATACGTTTCTACGGAAACGATAGGATTTTCTTTGGGGTTCCGAGTATCTCTTTTCCGATGCATTATTCCTCCTATACTGCATCCCTCGCTCCCTCACATTGACGAATTAACACACAATTTGCGTCCATATAAAATACTCTGGATTCCCTGGATTGTCCTTCTAAATCGAGATACGTTTCTACGGAAACGATAGGATTTTCTTTGGGGTTCCGCGTATCACTTTTCCGATGCATTATTCCTCCTTTACTGCATCCCTCGCTCCCTCACATTGACGAATTAACACACAATTTGCGTCCATATGAAATACTCTGGATTCCCTGCATTGTCCTTCTAAATCGAGATACGTTTCTACGGAAACGATACGATTTTCTTTGGGGTTCCGAGTATCTCTTTTCCGATGCATTATTCCTCCTTTACTGCATCCTTCTCTCCCTCACATTGACGAATTAACACACAATTTGCGTCCATATGAAATACTCTGGATTCCCTGCATTGTCCTTCTAAATCGAGATACGTTTCTACGGAAACGATAGGATTTCCTTTGAGGTTCCGAGGATCTCTTTTCCAATGCATTATTCCTCCTTTACTGCATCCCTCGCTCCCTCACATTGACGAATTAACACACAATTTGCGTCCATATGAAATACTCTGGATTCCCTGCATTATTTTTCTAAAACGAGATACGTTTCTACGGAAACGATAGGATTTTCTTTTGGGAGTCGAGTATCTCTTTTCCGATGCATTATTCCTCCTTTACTGCATCCATCGCTAACTCACATTGACGAATTAACACACAATTTGCGTCCATATGAAATACTCTGGATTCCCTGCATTGTCCTTCTAAATCGGGATTCGTTTCTACGGAAACGATAGGATTTTCTTTAGGGTTCCGAGTATCTCTTTTCCGATGCATTATTCCTCCTTTACTGCATCCCTCGCTCCCTCACATTGCCGAATTAACACACAAATTTCGTCCATATGAAATACTCAGGGTTCCCTGCATTATGTTTCTAAAATGAGATACGTTTCTACGGAAACGATAGGATTTTCTTTTGGGAGTCGAGTATCTCTTTTCCGATGCATTATTCCTCCTTTACTGCATCCCTCGCTAACTCACATTGACGAATTAACACACAATTTGCGTCCATATGAAATACTCTGGATTCCCTGCATTGTCCGTCTAAATCGAGATACGTTTCTACGGAAACGATAGGATATTCTTTGGGGTTCCGAGTATCTCTTTTCCGATGCATTATTCCTCCTTTACTGCATCCCTCGTTCCCTCACATTGACGAATTAACACAAAATTTGCGTCCATATGAAATACTCTGGATTCCCTGCATTGTCCTTCTAAATCGGGATTCGTTTCTACGGAAACGATTGGATTTTCTTTCGGGTTCCGAGTATATCTTTTCCGATGCATTATTCCTCCTTTACTGCATCCCTCGCTCCCTTACATTGCCGAATTAACACACAAATTTCGTCCATATGAAATACTCTGGGTTCCCTGCATTATGTTTCTAAAACGAGATACGTTTCTACGGAATCGATAGGATTTTCTTTTGGGAGTCGAGTATCTCTTTTCCGATGCATTATTCCCCCTTTACTGCATCCCTCGCTCCCTCACGTTGACGAATTAACACACAATTTGCGTCCATATGATATACTCTGGATTCCCTGCATTGTCCTTCTAAATCGAGATACGTTTCTACGGACGATAGGATTTTCTTTGGGGTTCCGAGTATCTCTTTTCCGATGCATGAACCTCCTTTACTGCATCCCTCTCTCCCTCACATTGACGAATTAACACACAATTTGCGTCCATATGAAATACTCTGGATTCCCTGCATTGTCCTTCTAAATCGAGATACGTTTCTACGGAAACGATAGGATTTTCTTTGGGGATCCGAGTATCTCTTTTCCGATGCATTATTCCTCCTTTACTGCATCCCTCGCTCCCTCACATTGACGAATTAACACACAATTTGCGTCCATATGAAAAACTCTGGATTCCCTGCATTATTTTTGTAAAACGAGATACGTTTCTACGGAAACGATAGGATTTTCTTTTGGGAGTCGAGTATCTCTTTTCCGATGCATTATTCCTCCTTTACTGCATCCCTCGCTAACTCACATTGACGAATTAACACACAATTTGCGTCCATATGAAATACTCTGGATTCCCTGCATTGTCCGTCTAAAACGAGATACGTTTCTACGGAAACGATAGGATATTCTTTGGGGTTCCGAGTATCTCTTTTCCGATGCATTATTCCTCCTTTACTGCATCCCTCGTTCCCTCACATTGACGAATTAACACAAAATTTGCGTCCATATGAAATACTCTGGATTCCCTGCATTGTCCTTCTAAAACGGGATTCGTTTCTACGGAAACGATTGGATTTTCTTTCGGGTTCCGAGTATATCTTTTCCGATGCATTATTCCTCCTTTACTGCATCCCTCGCTCCCTTACATTGCCGAACTAACACACAAATTTCGTCCATATGAAATACTCTGGGTTCCCTGCATTATGTTTCTAAAACGAGATACGTTTCTACGGAAATGATAGGATTTTCTTTTGGGAGTCGAGTATCTCTTTTCCGATGCATTATTCCCCCTTTACTGCATCCCTCGCTCCCTCACGTTGACGAATTAACACACAATTTGCGTCCATATGATATACTCTGGATTCCCTGCATTGTCCTTCTAAATCGAGATACGTTTCTACGGAAACGATAGGATTTTCTTTGGGGTTCCGAGGATCTCTTTTCCAATGCATTATTCCTCCTTTACTGCATTTCTCGCTCCCTCACATTGACGAATTAACACACAATTTGCGTCCATATGAAATACTCTGGATTCCCTGCATTGTCCTTCTAAATCGAGATACGTTTCTACGGAAACGATAGGATTTTCTTTGGGGTTCCGTGTATCGCTTATCCGATGCATTATTCCTCCTTTACTGCATCCCTCGCTCCCTCACATTGACGAATTAACACACAATTTGCGTCCATATGGAATACTCTTGATTTCCTGCATTGTCCTTCTAAATCGAGATACGTTTCTATGGAAATGATAGGATTTTCTTTGGGGTTCCGAGTATCTCTTTTCCGATGCATTATTCCTCCTTTACTGCATCCCTCGCTCCCTCACATTGACGAATTAACACACAAATTGCGTCCATATGAAATACTCTGGGTCCCTGCATTGTCCTTCTAAGTCGAGATGCGTTTCTAAGGAAACGGTAGGATTTTCTTTGGGGTTCCGAGTATCTCTTTTCCGATGCATTATTCCTCCTTTACTGCATCCCTCGCTCCCTCACATTGACGAATTAACACACAATTTGCGTCCATATGAAATACTCTGGATTCCCTGCATTGTCCTTCCAAATCGAGATACGTTTCTACGGAAACGATAGGATTTTCTTTGGGGTTCCGAGTATCTCTTTCCCGATGCACTATTCCTCCTTTACTGCATCCCTCGCTCCCTCACATTGACGAATTAACACACAATTTGCGTCCATATGAAATACTCTGGATTCCCTGCATTGTCCTTCTAAATCGAGATACGTTTCTATGGAAACGATAGGATTTTCTTTGGGGTTCCGAGTATCTCTTTTCCGATGCATTATTCCTCCTTTACTGCATCCCTCGCTCCCTCACATTGACGAATTAACACACAATTTGCGTCCATATGAAATACTCTGGATTCCTTGCATTGTCCTTCTAAATCGAGATACGTTTCTACGGAAACGATAGGATTTTCTTTGGGGTTCCGAGTATCTCTTTTCCGATGCATTATTCCTCCTTTACTGCATCCCTCGCTCCCTCACATTGCCGAATTAACACACAATTTGCGTCCATATGAAATACTCTGGGTTCCCTGCATTATCTTTCTAAAACGAGATACGTTTCTACGGAAACGATAGGATTTCCTTTTGGGAGTCGAGTATCTCTTTTCCGATTCATTATTCCTCCTTTACTGCATCCCTCGCTCCCCCACATTGACGAATTAACACACAATTTGCGTCCATATGATATACTCTGGATTCCCTGCATTGTCCTTCTAAATCGAGATACGTTTCTACGGAAACGATAGGATTTTCTTTGGGGTTCCGAGTATCTCTTTTCCGATGCATTATTCCTCCTTTACTGCATCCCTCGCTCCCTCACATTGACGAATTAACACACAATTTGCGTCCATATGAAATACTCTGGATCCCCTGCATTGTCCTTCTAAATCAAGATACGTTTCTACGGAAACGATAGGATTTTCTTTGGGGTTCCGAGTATCTCTTTTCCGATGCATTATTCCTCCTATACTGCATCCCTCGCTCCCTCACATTGACGAATTAACACACAATTTGCGTCCATATAAAATACTCTGGATTCCCTGGATTGTCCTTCTAAATCGAGATACGTTTCTACGGAAACGATAGGATTTTCTTTGGGGTTCCGCGTATCACTTTTCCGATGCATTATTCCTCCTTTACTGCATCCCTCGCTCCCTCACATTGACGAATTAACACACAATTTGCGTCCATATGAAATACTCTGGATTCCCTGCATTGTCCTTCTAAATCGAGATACGTTTCTACGGAAACGATAGGATTTTCTTTGGGGTTCCGAGTATCTCTTTTCCGATGCATTATTCCTCCTTTACTGCATCCTTCTCTCCCTCACATTGACGAATTAACACACAATTTGCGTCCATATGAAATACTCTGGATTCCCTGCATTGTCCTTCTAAATCGAGATACGTTTCTACGGAAACGATAGGATTTCCTTTGAGGTTCCGAGGATCTCTTTTCCAATGCATTATTCCTCCTTTACTGCATCCCTCGCTCCCTCACATTGACGAATTAACACACAATTTGCGTCCATATGAAATACTCTGGATTCCCTGCATTATTTTTCTAAAACGAGATACGTTTCTACGGAAACGATAGGATTTTCTTTTGGGAGTCGAGTATCTCTTTTCCGATGCATTATTCCTCCTTTACTGCAATCATCGCTAACTCACATTGACGAATTAACACACAATTTGCGTCCATATGAAATACTCTGGATTCCCTGCATTGTCCTTCTAAATCGGGATTCGTTTCTACGGAAACGATAGGATTTTCTTTGGGGTTCCGAGTATCTCTTTTCCGATGCATTATTCCTCCTTTACTGCATCCCTCGCTCCCTCACATTGCCGAATTAACACACAAATTTCGTCCATATGAAATACTGAGGGTTCCCTGCATTATGTTTCTAAAATGAGATACGTTTCTACGGAAACGATAGGATTTTCTTTTGGGAGTCGAGTATCTCTTTTCCGATGCATTATTCCCCCTTTACTGCATCCCTCGCTCCCTCACATTGACGAATTAACACACAATTTGCGTTCATATGAAATACTCTGGATTCCCTGCATTGTCCTTCTAAATCGAGATACGTTTCTACGGAAACGATAGGATTTTCTTTGGGGTTCCGAGTATCTCTTTTCCGATGCATTATTCCTCCTTTACTGCATCCCTCGCTCCCTCACATTGACGAATTAACACACAATTTGCGTCCATATGAAATACTCTGGATTCCCTGCATTGTCCTTCTAAATCAAGATACGTTTCTACGGAAACGATAGGATTTTCTTTGGGGTTCCGAGTATCTCTTTTCCGATGCATTATTCCTCCTTTACTGCATTCCTCGCTCCCTCACATTGACGAATTAACACACAATTTGCGTCCATATAAAATACTCTGAATTCCCTGGATTGTCCTTCTAAATCGAGATACGTTTCTACGGACGATAGGATTTTCTTTGGGGTTCCGAGTATCTCTTTTCCGATGCATGAACCTCCTTTACTGCATCCCTCTCTCCCTCACATTGACGAATTAACACACAATTTGCGTCCATATGAAATACTCTGGATTCCCTGCATTGTCCTTCTAAATCGAGATTCGTTTCTACGGAAACGATAGGATTTTCTTTGGGGATCCGAGTATCTCTTTTCCGATGCATTATTCCTCCTTTACTGCATCCCTCGCTCCCTCACATTGACGAATTAACACACAATTTGCGTCCATATGAAATACTCTGGATTCCCTGCATTGTCCTTCTAAATCGAGATACGTTTCTACGGAAACGATAGGATTTCCTTTGAGGTTCCGAGGATCTCTTTTCCAATGCATTATTCCTCCTTTACTGCATCCCTCGCTCCCTCACATTGACGAATTAACACACAATTTGCGTCCATATGAAATACTCTGGATTCCCTGCATTATTTTTCTAAAACGAGATACGTTTCTACGGAAACGATAGGATTTTCTTTTGGGAGTCGAGTATCTCTTTTCCGATGCATTATTCCTCCTTTACTGCATCCATCGCTAACTCACATTGACGAATTAACACACAATTTGCGTCCATATGAAATACTCTGGATTCCCTGCATTGTCCTTCTAAATCGGGATTCGTTTCTACGGAAACGATAGGATTTTCTTTGGGGTTCCGAGTATCTCTTTTCCGATGCATTATTCCTCCTTTACTGCATCCCTCGCTCCCTCACATTGCCGAATTAACACACAAATTTCGTCCATATGAAATACTCAGGGTTCCCTGCATTATGTTTCTAAAATGAGATACGTTTCTACGGAAACGATAGGATTTTCTTTTGGGAGTCGAGTATCTCTTTTCCGATGCATTATTCCCCCTTTACTGCATCCCTCGCTCCCTCACATTGACGAATTAACACACAATTTGCGTTCATATGAAATACTCTGGATTCCCTGCATTGTCCTTCTAAATCGAGATACGTTTCTACGGAAACGATAGGATTTTCTTTGGGGTTCCGAGTACTCTTTTCCGATGCATTATTCCTCCTTTACTGCATCCCTCGCTCCCTCACATTGACGAATTAACACACAATTTGCGTCCATATGAAATACTCTGGATTCCCTGCATTGTCCTTCTAAATCAAGATACGTTTCTACGGAAACGATAGGATTTTCTTTGGGGTTCCGAGTATCTCTTTTCCGATGCATTATTCCTCCTTTACTGCATTCCTCGCTCCCTCACATTGACGAATTAACACACAATTTGCGTCCATATAAAATACTCTGAATTCCCTGGATTGTCCTTCTAAATCGAGATACGTTTCTACGGACGATAGGATTTTCTTTGGGGTTCCGAGTATCTCTTTTCCGATGCATGAACCTCCTTTACTGCATCCCTCTCTCCCTCACATTGACGAATTAACACACAATTTGCGTCCATATGAAATACTCTGGATTCACTGCATTGTCCTTCTAAATCGAGATACGTTTCTACGGAAACGATAGGATTTTCTTTGGGGATCCGAGTATCTCTTTTCCGATGCATTATTCCTCCTTTACTGCATCCCTCGCTCCCTCACATTGACGAATTAACACACAATTTGCGTCCATATGAAATACTCTGGATTCCCTGCATTATTTTTGTAAAACGAGATACGTTTCTACGGAAACGATAGGATTTTCTTTTGGGAGTCGAGTATCTCTTTTCCGATGCATTATTCCTCCTTTACTGCATCCCTCGCTAACTCACATTGACGAATTAACACACAATTTGCGTCCATATGAAATACTCTGGATTCCCTGCATTGTCCGTCTAAATCGAGATACGTTTCTACGGAAACGATAGGATATTCTTTGGGGTTCCGAGTATCTCTTTTCCGATGCATTATTCCTCCTTTACTGCATCCCTCGTTCCCTCACATTGACGAATTAACACAAAATTTGCGTCCATATGAAATACTCTGGATTCCCTGCATTGTCCTTCTAAATCGGGATTCGTTTCTACGGAAACGATTGGATTTTCTTTGGGGTTCCGAGTATATCTTTTCCGATGCATTATTCCTCCTTTACTGCATCCCTCGCTCCCTTACATTGCCGAATTAACACACAAATTTCGTCCATATGAAATACTCTGGGTTCCCTGCATTATGTTTCTAAAACGAGATACGTTTCTACGGAAACGATAGGATTTTCTTTTGGGAGTCGAGTATCTCTTTTCCGATGCATTATTCCCCCTTTACTGCATCCCTCGCTCCCTCACGTTGACGAATTAACACACAATTTGCGTCCATATGATATACTCTGGATTCCCTGCATTGTCCTTCTAAATCGAGATACGTTTCTACGGAAACGATAGGATTTTCTTTGGGGTTCCGAGGATCTCTTTTCCAATGCATTATTCCTCCTTTACTGCATTTCTCGCTCCCTCACATTGACGAATTAACATACAATTTGCGTCCATATGAAATACTCTGGATTCCCTGCATTGTCCTTCTAAATCGAGATACGTTTCTACGGAAACGATAGGATTTTCCTTGGGGTTCCGTGTATCGCTTATCCGATGCATTATTCCTCCTTTACTGCATCCCTCGCTCCCTCACATTGACGAATTAACACACAATTTGCGTCCATATGGAATACTCTTGATTTCCTGCATTGTCCTTCTAAATCGAGATACGTTTCTATGGAGATGATAGGATTTTCTTTGGGGTTCCGAGTATCTCTTTTCCGATGCATTATTCCTCCTTTACTGCATCCCTCGCTCCCTCACACTGACGAATTAACACACAAATTGCGTCCATATGAAATACTCTGGATTCCCTGCATTGTCCTTCTAAATCGAGATACGTTTCTATGGAAACGATAGGATTTTCTTTGGGGTTCCGAGTATCTCTTTTCCGATGCATTATTCCTCCTTTACTGCATCCCTCGCTCCCTCACATTGACGAATTAACACACAATTTGCGTCCATATGAAATACTCGGGATTCCTTGCATTGTCCTTCTAAATCGAGATACGTTTCTACGGAAACGATAGGATTTTCTTTGGGGTTCCGAGTATCTCTTTTCCGATGCATTATTCCTCCTTTACTGCATCCCTCGCTCCCTCACATTGCCGAATTAACACACAATTTGCGTCCATATGAAATACTCTGGGTTCCCTGCATTATCTTTCTAAAACGAGATACGTTTCTGCGGAAACGATAGGATTTCCTTTTGGGAGTCGAGTATCTCTTTTCCGATTCATTATTCCTCCTTTACTGCATCCCTCGCTCCCTCACATTGACGAATTAACACACAATTTGCGTCCATATGATATACTCTGGATTCCCTGCATTGTCCTTCTAAATCGAGATACGTTTCTACGGAAACGATAGGATTTTCTTTGGGGTTCCGAGTATCTCTTTTCCGATGCATTATTCCTCCTTTACTGCATCCCTCGCTCCCTCACATTGACGAATTAACACACAATTTGCGTCCATATGAAATACTCTGGATCCCCTGCATTGTCCTTCTAAATCAAGATACGTTTCTACGGAAACGATAGGATTTTCTTTGGGGTTCCGAGTATCTCTTTTCCGATGCATTATTCCTCCTATACTGCATCCCTCGCTCCCTCACATTGACGAATTAACACACAATTTGCGTCCATATAAAATACTCTGGATTCCCTGGATTGTCCTTCTAAATCGAGATACGTTTCTACGGAAACGATAGGATTTTCTTTGGGGTTCCGCGTATCACTTTTCCGATGCATTATTCCTCCTTTACTGCATCCCTCGCTCCCTCACATTGACGAATTAACACACAATTTGCGTCCATATGAAATACTCTGGATTCCCTGCATTGTCCTTCTAAATCGAGATACGTTTCTACGGAAACGATAGGATTTTCTTTGGGGTTCCGAGTATCTCTTTTCCGATGCATTATTCCTCCTTTACTGCATTCTTCTCTCCCTCACATTGACGAATTAACACACAATTTGCGTCCATATGAAATACTCTGGATTCCCTGCATTGTCCTTCTAAATCGAGATACGTTTCTACGGAAACGATAGGATTTCCTTTGAGGTTCCGAGGATCTCTTTTCCAATGCATTATTCCTCCTTTACTGCATCCCTCGCTCCCTCACATTGACGAATTAACACACAATTTGCGTCCATATGAAATACTCTGGATTCCATGCATTATTTTTCTAAAACGAGATACGTTTCTACGGAAACGATAGGATTTTCTTTTGGGAGTCGAGTATCTCTTTTCCGATGCATTATTCCTCCTTTACTGCATCCATCGCTAACTCACATTGACGAATTAACACACAATTTGCGTCCATATGAAATACTCTGGATTCCCTGCATTGTCCTTCTAAATCGGGATTCGTTTCTACGCAAACGATAGGATTTTCTTTGGGGTTCCGAGTATCTCTTTTCCGATGCATTATTCCTCCTTTTCTGCATCCCTCGCTCCCTCACATTGCCGAATTAACACACACATTTCGTCCATATGAAATACTCAGGGTTCCCTGCATTATGTTTCTAAAATGAGATACGTTTCTACGGAAACGATAGGATTTTCTTTTGGGAGTCGAGTATCTCTTTTCCGATGCATGATTCCCCCTTTACTGCATCCCTCGCTCCCTCACATTGACGAATTAACACACAATTTGCGTTCATATGAAATACTCTGGATTCCCTGCATTGTCCTTCTAAATCGAGATACGTTTCTACGGAAACGATAGGATTTTCTTTGGGGTTCCGAGTATCTCTTTTCCGATGCATTATTCCTCCTTTACTGCATCCCTCGCTCCCTCACATTGACGAATTAACACACAATTTGCGTCCATATGAAATACTCTGGATTCCCTGCATTGTCCTTCTAAATCAAGATACGTTTCTACGGAAACGATAGGATTTTCTTTGGGGTTCCGAGTATCTCTTTTCCGATGCATTATTCCTCCTTTACTGCATTCCTCGCTCCCTCACATTGACGAATTAACACACAATTTGCGTCCATATAAAATACTCTGAAATCCCTGGATTGTCCTTCTAAATCGAGATACGTTTCTACGGAAACGATAGGATTTTCTTTGGGGTTCCGAGTATCTCTTTTCCGATGCAATATTCCTCCTTTACTGCATCCCTCTCTCCCTCACATTGACGAATTAACACACAATTTGCGTCCATATGAAATACTCTGGATTCCCTGCATTGTCCTTCTAAATCGAGATACGTTTCTACGGAAACGATAGGATTGTCTTTGGGGATCCGAGTATCTCTTTTCCGATGCATTATTCCTCCTTTACTGCATCCCTCGCTCCCTCACATTGACGAATTAACACACAATTTGCGTCCATATGAAATACTCTGGATTCCCTGCATTATTTTTGTAAAACGAGATACGTTTCTACGGAAACGATAGGATTTTCTTTTGGGAGTCGAGTATCTCTTTTCCGATGCATTATTCCTCCTTTACTGCATCCCTCGCTAACTCACATTGACGAATTAACACACAATTTGCGTCCATATGAAATACTCTGGATTCCCTGCATTGTCCGTCTAAATCGAGATACGTTTCTACGGAAACGATAGGATATTCTTTGGGGTTCCGAGTATCTCTTTTCCGATGCATTATTCCTCCCTTACTGCATCCCTCGTTCCCTCACATTGACGAATTAACACAAAATTTGCGTCCATATGAAATACTCTGGATTCCCTGCATTGTCCTTCTAAATCGGGATTCGTTTCTACGGAAACGATAGGATTTTCTTTGGGGTTCCGAGTATATCTTTTCCGATGCATTATTCCTCCTTTACTGCATCCCTCGCTCCCTCACATTGCCGAATTAACACACAAATTTCGTCCATATGAAATACTCTGGGTTCCCTGCATTATGTTTCTAAAACGAGATACGTTTCTAGGGAAACGATAGGATTTTCTTTTGGGAGTCGAGTATCTCTTTTCCGATGCATTATTCCCCCTTTACTGCATCCCTCGCTCCCTCACGTTGACGAATTAACACACAATTTGCGTCCATATGATATACTCTGGATTCCCTGCATTGTCCTTCTAAATCGAGATACGTTTCTACGGAAACGATAGGATTTTCTTTGGGGTTCCGAGGATCTCTTTTCCAATGCATTATTCCTCCTTTACTGCATTTCTCGCTCCCTCACATTGACGAATTAACACACAATTTGCGTCCATATGGAATACTCTTGATTTCCTGCATTGTCCTTCTAAATCGAGATACGTTTCTATGGAAATGATAGGATTTTCTTTGGGGTTCCGAGTATCTCTTTTCCGATGCATTATACCTCCTTTACTGCATCCCTCGCTCCCTCACATTGACGAATTAACACACAAATTGCGTCCATATGAAATACTCTGGGTCCCTGCATTGTCCTTCTAAGTCGAGATGCGTTTCTAAGGAAACGGTAGGATTTTCTTTGGGGTTCCGAGTATCTCTTTTCCGATGCATTATTCCTCCTTTACTGCATCCCTCGCTCCCTCACATTGACGAATTAACACACAATTTGCGTCCATATGAAATACTCTGGATTCCCTGCATTGTCCTTCCAAATCGAGATACGTTTCTACGGAAACGATAGGATTTTCTTTGGGGTTCCGAGTATCTCTTTTCCGATGCACTATTCCTCCTTTACTGCATCCCTCGCTCCCTCACATTGACGAATTAACACACAATTTGCGTCCATATGAAATACTCTGGATTCCCTGCATTGTCCTTCTAAATCGAGATACGTTTCTATGGAAACGATAGGATTTTCTTTGGGGTTCCGAGTATCTCTTTTCCGATGCATTATTCCTCCTTTACTGCATCCCTCGCTCCCTCACATTGACGAATTAACACACAATTTGCGTCCATATGAAATACTCTGGATTCCTTGCATTGTCCTTCTAAATCGAGATACGTTTCTACGGAAACGATAGGATTTTCTTTGGGGTTCCGAGTATCTCTTTTCCGATGCATTATTCCTCCTTTACTGCATCCCTCGCTCCCTCACATTGCCGAATTAACACACAATTTGCGTCCATATGAAATACTCTGGGTTCCCTGCATTATCTTTCTAAAACGAGATACGTTTCTACGGAAACGATAGGATTTCCTTTTGGGAGTCGAGTATCTCTTTTCCGATTCATTATTCCTCCTTTACTGCATCCCTCGCTCCCTCACATTGACGAATTAACACACAATTTGCGTCCGTATGATATACTCTGGATTCCCTGCATTGTCCTTCTAAATCGGGATACGTTTCTACGGAAACGATAGGATTTTCTTTGGGGTTCCGAGTATCTCTTTTCCGATGCATTATTCCTCCTTTACTGCATCCCTCGCTCCCTCACATTGACGAATTAACACACAATTTGCGTCCATATGAAATACTCTGGATCCCCTGCATTGTCCTTCTAAATCAAGATACGTTTCTACGGAAACGATAGGATTTTCTTTGGGGTTCCGAGTATCTCTTTTCCGATGCATTATTCCTCCTTTACTGCATCCCTCGCTCCCTCACATTGACGAATTAACACACAATTTTCGTCCATATAAAATACTCTGGATTCCCTGGATTGTCCTTCTAAATCGAGATACGTTTCTACGGAAACGATAGGATTTTCTTTGGGGTTCCGCGTATCACTTTTCCGATGCATTATTCCTCCTTTACTGCATCCCTCGCTCCCTCACATTGACGAATTAACACACAATTTGCGTCCATATGAAATACTCTGGATTCCCTGCATTGTCCTTCTAAATCGAGATACGTTTCTACGGAAACGATAGGATTTTCTTTGGGGTTCCGAGTATCTCTTTTCCGATGCATTATTCTTCCTTTACTGCATCCTTCTCTCCCTCACATTGACGAATTAACACACAATTTGCGTCCATATGAAATACTCTGGATTCCCTGCATTGTCCTTCTAAATCGAGATACGTTTCTACGGAAACGATAGGATTTCCTTTGGGGTTCCGAGGATCTCTTTTCCAATGTATTATTCCTCCTTTACTGCATCCCTCGCTCCCTCACATTGACGAATTAACACACAATTTGCGTCCATATGAAATACTCTGGATTCCCTACATTATTTTTCTAAAACGAGATACGTTTCTACGGAAACGATAGGATTTTCTTTTGGGAGTCGAGTATCTCTTTTCCGATGCATTATTCCTCCTTTACTGCATCCCTCGCTTACTCACATTGACGAATTAACACACAATTTGCGTCCATATGAAATACTCTGGATTCCCTGCATTGTCCTTCTAAATCGAGATACGTTTCTACGGAAACGATAGGATTTTCTTTGGGGTTCCGAGTATCTCTTTTCCGATGCATTATTCCTCCTATACTGCATCCCTCGTTCCCTCACATTGACGAATTAACACAAAATTTGCGTCCATATGAAATACTCTGGATTCCCTGCATTGTCCTTCTAAATCGGATTCCGTTTCTACGGAAACGATAGGATTTTCTTTGGGGTTCCGAGTATCTCTTTTCCGATGCATTATTCCTCCTTTACTGCATCCCTCGCTCCCTCACATTGACGAATTAACACACAAATTTCGTCCATATGAAATACTCTGGGTTCCCTGCATTATGTTTCTAAAATGAGATACGTTTCTACGGAAACGATAGGATTTTCTTTTGGGAGTCGAGTATCTCTTTTCCGATGCATTATTCCCCCTTTACTGCATCCCTCGCTCCCTCACATTGACGAATTAACACACAATTTGCGTCCATATGAAATACTCAGGATTCCCTGCATTGTCCTTCTAAATCGAGATACGTTTCTACGGAAACGATAGGATTTTCTTTGGGGTTCCGAGTATCTCTTTTCCGATGCATTATTACTCCTTTACTGCATCCCTCGCTCCCTCACATTGACGAATTAACCCACAATTTGCGTCCATATAAAATACTCTGAATTCCCTGGATTGTCCTTCCAAATCGAGATACGTTTCTACGGAAACGATAGGATTTTCTTTGGGGTTCCGAGTATCTCTTTTCCGATGCATTATTCCTCCTTTACTGCATCCCTCCCTCCCTCACATTGACGAATTAACACACAATTTGCGTCCATATGAAATACTCTGGATTCCCTGCATTGTCCTTCTAAATCGAGATACGTTTCTATGGAAACGATAGGATTTTCTTTGGGGATCCGAGTATCTCTTTTCCGATGCATTATTCCTCCTTTACTGCATCCCTCGCTCCCTCACATTGACGAATTAACACACAATTTGCGTCCATATGAAAAACTCTGGATTCCCTGCATTGTCCTTCTAAATCGGGATTCGTTTCTACGGAAACGATAGGATTTTCTTTTGGGAGTCGAGTATCTCTTTTCCGATGCATTATTCCTCCTTTACTGCATCCCTCGCTAACTCACATTGACGAATTAACACACAATTTGCGTCCATATGAAATACTCTGGGTTCCCTGCATTATGTTTCTAAAACGAGATACGTTTCTACGGAAACGATAGGATTTTCTTTTGGGAGTCGAGTATCTCTTTTCCGATGCATTATTCCCCCTTTACTGCATCCCTCGCTCCCTCACGTTGACGAATTAACACACAATTTGCGTCCATATGATATACTCTGGATTCCCTGCATTGTCCTTCTAAATCGAGATACGTTTCTAGGGAAACGGTAGGATTTTCTTTGGGGTTCCGAGTATCTCTTTTCCGATGCATTATTCCTCCTTTACTGCATCCCTCGCTCCCTCACATTGACGAATTAACACACAAATTGCGTCCATATGAAATACTCTGGATTCCCTGCATTGTCCTTCTAAATCGAGATACGTTTCTAAGGAAACGGTAGGATTTTCTTTGGGGTTCCGAGTATCTCTTTTCCGATGCATTATTCCTCCTTTACTGCATCCCTCGCTCCCTCACATTGACGAATTATCACACAATTTGCGTCCATATGAAATACTCTGGATTCCCTGCATTGTCCTTCCAAATCGAGATACGTTTCTACGGAAACGATAGGATTTTCTTTGGGGTTCCGAGTATCTCTTTTCCGATGCATTATTCCTCCTTTACTGCATCCCTCGCTCCCTCACATTGACGAATTAACACACAATTTGCGTCCATATGAAATACTCTGGATTCCCTGCATTGTCCTTCTAAATCGAGATACGTTTCTATGGAAACGATAGGATTTTCTTTGGGGTTCCGAGTATCTCTTTTCCGATGCATTATTCCTCCTTTACTGCATCCCTCGCTCCCTCACATTGACGTATTAACACACAATTTGCGTCCATATGAAATACTCTGGATTCCTTGCATTGTCCTTCTAAATCGAGATACGTTTCTACGGAAACGATAGGATTTTCTTTGGGGTTCCGAGTATCTCTTTTCCGATGCATTATTCCTTCTTTACTGCATCCCTCGCTCCCTCACATTGCCGAATTATCACACAATTTGGGTCCATATGAAATACTCTGGGTTCCCTGCATTATCTTTCTAAAACGAGATACGTTTCTACGGAAACGATAGGATTTCCTTTTGGGAGTCGAGTATCTCTTTTCCGATTCATTATTCCTCCTTTACTGCATCCCTCGCTCTCTCACATTGACGAATTAACACACAATTTGCGTCCATATGATATACTCTGGATTCCCTGCATTGTCCTTCTAAATCGAGATACGTTTCTACGGAAACGATAGGTTTTTCTTTGGGGTTCCGAGGATCTCTTTTCCAATGCATTATTCCTCCTTTACTGCATTTCTCGCTCCCTCACATTGACGAATTAACACACAATTTGCGTCCATATGAAATACTCTGGATTCCCTGCATTGTCCTTCTAAATCGAGATACGTTTCTACAGAAACGATAGGATTTTCTTTGGGGTTCCGTGTATCGCTTATCCGATGCATTATTCCTTCTTTACTGCATCCCTCGCTCCCTCAAATTGACGAATTAACACACAATTTGCGTCCATATGGAATACTCTGGATTCCCTGCATTGTCCTTCTTAATCGAGATAAGTTTCTACGGAAACGATAGGATTATCTTTGGGGTTCCTAGTATCTCTTTTCCGATGCATTATTCCTCCTTTACTGCATCCCCTGCTCCCTCACATTGACGAATTAACACACAATTTGCGTCCATATGAAATACTCTGGATTCCCTGCATTGTCCTTGTAAATGGAGATACGTTTCTACGGAAACGAAAGGATTTTCTTTGGGGTTCCGAGTATCTCTTTTCCGATGCATTATTCCTCCTTTACTGCATCCCTCGCTCCCTCACATTGACGAATTAACACACAATTTGCGTCCATATGATATACTCTGGATTCCCTCCATTGTCCTTCAAAATCGAGATACGTTTCTACGGAAACGATAGGACCTTCTTTGGGGTTCCGAGTATCTCTTTTCCGATGCATTATTCCTCCTTTACTGCATCCCTCCCTCCCTCACATTGACGAATTAACACACAATTTGCGTCCATATGAAATACTCAGGATTCCCTGCATTGTCCTTCTAAATCGAGATACGTTTCTACGGAAACGATAGGATTTTCTTTGGGGTTCCGAGTATCTCTTTTCCGATGCATTATTCCTCGTTTACTGCATCCCTCGCTAACTCACATTGACGAATTGACACACAATTTGCGTCCATATGAAATACTCTGGATTCCCTGCATTGTCCTTCTAAATCGGGATACGTTTCTACGGAAACGACAGGATTTTCATTGGGGTTCCGAGTATCTCTTTTCCGATGCATTATTCCTCCTTTACTGCATCCCTCGCTCCCTCACATTGCCGAATTAACACACAAATTGCGTCCATATGAAATACTCTGGATTCCCTGCATTGTCCTTCCAAATCGAGATAGGTTTCTACGGAAACGATAGGATTTTCTTTGGGGTTCCGAGTATCTCTTTTCCGATGCATTATTCCTCCTTTACTGCATCCCTCGCTCCCTCACATTGACGAATTAACACACAATTTGCGTCCATATGAAATACTCTGGATTCCTTGCATTGTCCGTCTAAATCGAGATACGTTTCTACGGAAACGATGGGATTTTCTTTGGGGTTCCGAGTATCTCTTTTCCGATGCATTATTCCTCCTTTACTGCATTCCTCGCTCCCTCACATTGCCGAATTAACACACAATTTGCGTCCATATGAAATACTCTGGGTTCCCTGCACTATCTTTCTAAAACGAGATACGTTTCTACGGAAACGATAGGATTTCCTTTTGGGAGTCGAGTATCTCTTTTCCGATTCATTATTCCTCCTTTACTGCATCCCTCGCTCCCTCACATTGACGAATTAACACACAATTTGCGTCCATATGATATACTCTGGATTCCCTGCATTTTCCTTCTAAATCGAGATACGTTTCTACGGAAACGATAGGATTATCTTTGGGGTTCCGAGTATCTCTTTTCCGATGCATTATTCCTCCTTTACTGCATCCCCCGCTCTCTCACATTAACGAATTAACACACAATTTGCGTCCATATGAAATACTCTGGATTCACTGCATTGTCCTTGTAAATCGAGATACGTTTCTACGGAAACGATAGGATTTTCTTTGGGGTTCCGAGTATCTCTTTTCCGATGCATTATTCCTCCTTTACTGCATCCCTCGCTCCCTCACATTGACGAATTAACACACAATTTGCGTCCATATGATATACTCTGGATTCCCTGCATTGTCCTCCTAAATCGAGATACGTTTCTACGGAAACGATAGGACTTTCTTTGGGGTTCCGAGTATCTCTTTTCCGATGCATTATTCCTCCTTTACTGCATCCCTCCCTCCCTCACATTGACGAAATAACACACAATTTGCGTCCATATGAAATACTCAGGATTCCCTGCATTGTCCTTCTAAATCGAGATACGTTTCTACGGAAACGATAGGATTTTCTTTGGGGTTCCGAGTATCTCTTTTCCGATGCATTATTCCTCCTATACTGCATCCCTCGTTCCCTCACATTGACGAATTAACACAAAATTTGCGTCCATATGAAATACTCTGGATTCCCTGCATTGTCCTTCTAAATCGGATTCCGTTTCTACGGAAACGATAGGATTTTCTTTGGGGTTCCGAGTATCTCTTTTCCGATGCATTATTCCTCCTTTACTGCATCCCTCGCTCCCTCACATTGACGAATTAACACACAAATTTCGTCCATATGAAATACTCTGGGTTCCCTGCATTATGTTTCTAAAATGAGATACGTTTCTACGGAAACGATAGGATTTTCTTTTGGGAGTCGAGTATCTCTTTTCCGATGCATTATTCCCCCTTTACTGCATCCCTCGCTCCCTCACATTGACGAATTAACACACAATTTGCGTCCATATGAAATACTCAGGATTCCCTGCATTGTCCTTCTAAATCGAGATACGTTTCTACGGAAACGATAGGATTTTCTTTGGGGTTCCGAGTATCTCTTTTCCGATGCATAATTACTCCTTTACTGCATCCCTCGCTCCCTCACATTGACGAATTAACACACAATTTGCGTCCATATAAAATACTCTGAATTCCCTGGATTGTCCTTCCAAATCGAGATACGTTTCTACGGAAACGATAGGATTTTCTTTGGGGTTCCGAGTATCTCTTTTCCGATGCATTATTCCTCCTTTACTGCATCCCTCCCTCCCTCACATTGACGAATTAACACACAATTTGCGTCCATATGAAATACTCTGGATTCCCTGCATTGTCCTTCTAAATCGAGATACGTTTCTATGGAAACGATAGGATTTTCTTTGGGGATCCGAGTATCTCTTTTCCGATGCATTATTCCTCCTTTACTGCATCCCTCGCTCCCTCACATTGACGAATTAACACACAATTTGCGTCCATATGAAAAACTCTGGATTCCCTGCATTGTCCTTCTAAATCGGGATTCGTTTCTACGGAAACGATAGGATTTTCTTTTGGGAGTCGAGTATCTCTTTTCCGATGCATTATTCCTCCTTTACTGCATCCCTCGCTAACTCACATTGACGAATTAACACACAATTTGCGTCCATATGAAATAATCTGGGTTCCCTGCATTATGTTTCTAAAACGAGATACGTTTCTACGGAAACGATAGGATTTTCTTTTGGGAGTCGAGTATCTCTTTTCCGATGCATTATTCCCCCTTTACTGCATCCCTCGCTCCCTCACGTTGACGAATTAACACACAATTTGCGTCCATATGATATACTCTGGATTCCCTGCATTGTCCTTCTAAATCGAGATACGTTTCTAGGGAAACGGTAGGATTTTCTTTGGGGTTCCGAGTATCTCTTTTCCGATGCATTATTCCTCCTTTACTGCATCCCTCGCTCCCTCACATTGACGAATTAACACACAAATTGCGTCCATATGAAATACTCTGGATTCCCTGCATTGTCCTTCTAAATCGAGATACGTTTCTAAGGAAACGGTAGGATTTTCTTTGGGGTTCCGAGTATCTCTTTTCCGATGCATTATTCCTCCTTTACTGCATCCCTCGCTCCCTCACATTGACGAATTATCACACAATTTGCGTCCATATGAAATACTCTGGATTCCCTGCATTGTCCTTCCAAATCGAGATACGTTTCTACGGAAACGATAGGATTTTCTTTGGGGTTCCGAGTATCTCTTTTCCGATGCATTATTCCTCCTTTACTGCATCCCTCGCTCCCTCACATTGACGAATTAACACACAATTTGCGTCCATATGAAATACTCTGGATTCCCTGCATTGTCCTTCTAAATCGAGATACGTTTCTATGGAAACGATAGGATTTTCTTTGGGGTTCCGAGTATCTCTTTTCCGATGCATTATTCCTCCTTTACTGCATCCCTCGCTCCCTCACATTGACGTATTAACACACAATTTGCGTCCATATGAAATACTCTGGATTCCTTGCATTGTCCTTCTAAATCGAGATACGTTTCTACGGAAACGATAGGATTTTCTTTGGGGTTCCGAGTATCTCTTTTCCGATGCATTATTCCTTCTTTACTGCATCCCTCGCTCCCTCACATTGCCGAATTATCACACAATTTGGGTCCATATGAAATACTCTGGGTTCCCTGCATTATCTTTCTAAAACGAGATACGTTTCTACGGAAACGATAGGATTTCCTTTTGGGAGTCGAGTATCTCTTTTCCGATTCATTATTCCTCCTTTACTGCATCCCTCGCTCTCTCACATTGACGAATTAACACACAATTTGCGTCCATATGATATACTCTGGATTCCCTGCATTGTCCTTCTAAATCGAGATACGTTTCTACGGAAACGATAGGTTTTTCTTTGGGGTTCCGAGGATCTCTTTTCCAATGCATTATTCCTCCTTTACTGCATTTCTCGCTCCCTCACATTGACGAATTAAGACACAATTTGCGTCCATATGAAATACTCTGGATTCCCTGCATTGTCCTTCTAAATCGAGATACGTTTCTACAGAAACGATAGGATTATCTTTGGGGTTCCTAGTATCTCTTTTCCGATGCATTATTCCTTCTTTACTGCATCCCTCGCTCCCTCACATTGACGAATTAACACACAATTTGCGTCCATATGAAATACTCTGGATTCCCTGCATTGTCCTTGTAAATGGAGATACGTTTCTACGGAAACGAAAGGATTTTCTTTGGGGTTCCGAGTATCTCTTTTCCGATGCATTATTCCTCCTTTACTGCATCCCTCGCTCCCTCACATTGACGAATTAACACACAATTTGCGTCCATATGATATACTCTGGATTCCCTCCATTGTCCTTCAAAATCGAGATACGTTTCTACGGAAACGATAGGACCTTCTTTGGGGTTCCGAGTATCTCTTTTCCGATGCATTATTCCTCCTTTACTGCATCCCTCCCTCCCTCACATTGACGAATTAACACACAATTTGCGTCCATATGAAATACTCAGGATTCCCTGCATTGTCCTTCTAAATCGAGATACGTTTCTACGGAAACGATAGGATTTTCTTTGGGGTTCCGAGTATCTCTTTTCCGATGCATTATTCCTCGTTTACTGCATCCCTCGCTAACTCACATTGACGAATTGACACACAATTTGCGTCCATATGAAATACTCTGGATTCCCTGCATTGTCCTTCTAAATCGGGATACGTTTCTACGGAAACGACAGGATTTTCATTGGGGTTCCGAGTATCTCTTTTCCGATGCATTATTCCTCCTTTACTGCATCCCACGCTCCCTCACATTGCCGAATTAACACACAAATTGCGTCCATATGAAATACTCTGGATTCCCTGCATTGTCCTTCCAAATCGAGATAGGTTTCTACGGAAACGATAGGATTTTCTTTGGGGTTCCGAGTATCTCTTTTCCGATGCATTATTCCTCCTTTACTGCATCCCTCGCTCCCTCACATTGACGAATTAACACACAATTTGCGTCCATATGAAATACTCTGGATTCCTTGCATTGTCCGTCTAAATCGAGATACGTTTCTACGGAAACGATGGGATTTTCTTTGGGGTTCCGAGTATCTCTTTTCCGATGCATTATTCCTCCTTTACTGCATTCCTCGCTCCCTCACATTGCCGAATTAACACACAATTTGCGTCCATATGAAATACTCTGGGTTCCCTGCATTATCTTTCTAAAACGAGATACGTTTCTACGGAAACGATAGGATTTCCTTTTGGGAGTCGAGTATCTCTTTTCCGATTCATTATTCCTCCTTTACTGCATCCCTCGCTCCCTCACATTGACGAATTAACACACAATTTGCGTCCATATGATATACTCTGGATTCCCTGCATTGTCCTTCTAAATCGAGATACGTTTCTACGGAAACGATAGGATTATCTTTGGGGTTCCGAGTATCTCTTTTCCGATGCATTATTCCTCCTTTACTGCATCCCCCGCTCTCTCACATTAACGAATTAACACACAATTTGCGTCCATATGAAATACTCTGGATTCACTGCATTGTCCTTGTAAATCGAGATACGTTTCTACGGAAACGATAGGATTTTCTTTGGGGTTCCGAGTATCTCTTTTCCGATGCATTATTCCTCCTTTACTGCATCCCTCGCTCCCTCACATTGACGAATTAACACACAATTTGCGTCCATATGATATACTCTGGATTCCCTGCATTGTCCTCCTAAATCGAGATACGTTTCTACGGAAACGATAGGACTTTCTTTGGGGTTCCGAGTATCTCTTTTCCGATGCATTATTCCTCCTTTACTGCATCCCTCCCTCCCTCACATTGACGAAATAACACACAATTTGCGTCCATATGAAATACTCAGGATTCCCTGCATTGTCCTTCTAAATCGAGATACGTTTCTACGGAAACGATAGGAATTTCTTTGGGGTTCCGAGTATCTCTTTTCCGATGCATTATTCCTCGTTTACTGCATCCCTCGCTAACTCACATTGACGAATTGACACACAATTTGCGTCCATATGAAATACTCTGGATTCCCTGCATTGTCTTTCTAAATCGAGATACGTTTCTACGGAAACGATAGGATTTTCTTTGGGGTTCCGAGTATCTCTTTTCCGATGCATTATTCCTCCTTTACTGCATCCCTCGCTCCCTCACATTAACGAATTAACACACAATTTGCGTCCATAAGTAATACTCTGGATTCCCTGCATTGTCCTTCTAAATCGGGATTCGTTTCTACGGAAACGACAGGATTTTCTTTGGGGTTCCGAGTAACCCTTTTCCGATGCATTATTCCTCCTTTACTGCATCCCTCGCTCCCTCACATTGCCGAATTAACACACAAATTGCGTCCATATGAAATACTCTGTGTTCCCTGCATTATCTTTCTAAATCGTGATACGTCTCTACGGAAACGATAGGATTTTCTTTTGGGAGTCGAGTATCTCTTTTCCGATGCATTATTCCTCCTTTACTGCATCCCTCGCTCCCTCACTTTGATGAATTAACACACAATTTGCGTCCATATGAAATACTCTGGATTCCCCGCATTGTCCTTCTAAATCGAGATACGTTTCTACGGAAACGATAGGATATTCTTTGGGGTTCCGAGTATCTCTTTTCGATTGCATTATTCCTCCTTTACTGCATCCCTCGCTCCCTCACATTAACGAATTAACACACAATTTGCGTCCATATGAAATACTCTGGATTCCCTGCATTGTCCTTCTAAATCGGGATTTGTTTCTACGGAAACGACAGGATTTCCTTTGGGGTTCCGAGTATCTCTTTTCCGTTGCATTATTCCTCCTTTACTGCATCCCTCGCTCCCTCACATTGACGAATTAACACACAATTTGCGTCCATATGAAATACTCTGGATTCCCTGCATTGTCCTTCTAAATCGAGATACGTTTCTACGGAAACGATAGGATTTTCTTTGGGGTTCCGAGTATCTCTTTTCCGATGCATTATTCCTCCTTTACTGCATCCCTCGCTCCCTCGCATTGACGAATTAACACACAATTTGCGTCCATATGAAATACTCTGGATTCCCTGCATTGTCCTTCTAAATCAAGATACGTTTCTACGGAAACGATAGGATTTTCTTTGGGGTTCCGAGTATCTCTTTTCCGATGCATTATTCCTCCTTTACTGCATCCCTCGCTCCCTCACATTGACGAATTAACACACAATTTGCGTCCATATAAAATACTCTGGATTCCCTGGATTGTCCTTCTAAAACGAGATACGTTTCTACGGAAACGATAGGATATCCTTTTGGGTGTCGAGTATCTCTTTTCCGATGCATTATTCCTCCTTTACTTTATCCCTCGCTCCCTCACATTGACGAATTAACACACAATTTGCGTCCATATGAAATACTCTGGATTCCCTGCATTGTCCTTCTAAATCGAGATACGTTTCTACGGAAACGATGGGATTTTCTTTGGGGTTCCGAGTATCTCTTTTCCGATGCATTATTCCTCCTTTACTGCATCCCTCGCTCCCTCACATTGACGAATTAACACACAATTTGCGTCCATATGAAATACTCTGGATTCCCTGCATTGTCCTTCTAAATCGAGATACATTTCTACGGAAACGATAGGATTTTCTTTGGGGTTCCGAGTATCTCTTTTCCGATGCATTATTCCTCGTTTACTGCATCCCTCGCTAACTCACATTGACGAATTGACACACAATTTGCGTCCATATGAAATACTCTGGATTCCCTGCATTGTCTTTCTAAATCGAGATACGTTTCTACGGAAACGATAAGATTTTCTTTGGGGTTCCGAGTATCTCTTTTCCGATGCATTATTCCTCCTTTACTGCATCCCTCGCTCCCTCACATTAACGAATTAACACACAATTTGCGTCCATATGTAATACTCTGGATTCCCTGCATTGTCCTTCTAAATCGGGATTCGTTTCTACGGAAACGACAGGATTTTCTTTGGGGTTCCGAGTAACCCTTTTCCGATGCATTATTCCTCCTTTACTGCATCCCTCGCTCCCTCACATTGCCGAAATAACACACAAATTGCGTCCATATGAAATACTCTGTGTTCCCTGCATTATCTTTCTAAATCGTGATACGTTTCTACGGAAACGATAGGATTTTCTTTTGGGAGTCGAGTATCTCTTTTCCGATGCATTATTCCTCCTTTACTGCATCCCTCGCTCCCTCACATTGATGAATTAACACACAATTTGCGTCCGTATGAAATACTCTGGATTCCCCGCATTGTCCTTCTAAATCGAGATACGTTTCTACGGAAACGATAGGATTTTCTTTGGGGTTCCGAGTATCTCTTTTCGATTGCATTATTCCTCTTTTACTGCATCCCTCGCTCCCTCACATTAACGAATTAACACACAATTTGCGTCCATATGAAATACTCTGGATTCCCTGCATTGTCCTTCTAAATCGGGATTTGTTTCTACGGAAACGACAGGATTTCCTTTGGGGTTCCGAGTATCTCTTTTCCGTTGCATTATTCCTCCTTTACTGCATCCCTCGCTCCCTCACATTGACGAATTAACACACAATTTGCGTCCATATGAAATACTCTGGATTCCCTGCATTGTCCTTCTAAATCGAGATACGTTTCTACGGAAACGATAGGATTTTCTTTGGGGTTCCGAGTATCTCTTTTCCGATGCATTATTCCTCCTTTACTGCATCCCTCGCTCCCTCGCATTGACGAATTAACACACAATTTGCGTCCATATGAAATACTCTGGATTCCCTGCATTGTCCTTCTAAATCAAGATACGTTTTTACTGAAACAATAGGATTTTCTTTGGGGTTCCGAGTATCTCTTTTCCGATGCATTATTCCTCCTTTACTGCATCCCTCGCTCCCTCACATTGACGAATTAACACACAATTTGCGTCCATATAAAATACTCTGGATTCCCTGGATTGTCCTTCTAAAACGAGATACGTTTCTACGGAAACGATAGGATTTCCTTTTGGGTGTCGAGTATCTCTTTTCCGATGCGTTATTCCTCCTTTACTTTATCCCTCGCTCCCTCACATTGACGAATTAACACACAATTTGCGTCCATATGAAATACTCTGGATTCCGTGCATTGTCCTTCTAAATCGAGATACGTTTCTACGGAAACGATAGTTTTTTCTTTGGGGTTCCGAGTATCTCTTTTCCGATGCATTATTCCTCCTTTACTGCATCCCTCGCTCCCTCACATTGACGAATTAACACACAATTTGCGTCCATATGAAATACTCTGGATTCCCTGCATTGTCCTTCTAAATCGAGATACATTTCTACGGAAACGATAGGATTTTCTTTGGGGTTCCGAGTATCTCTTTTCCGATGCATTATTCCTCCTTTACTGCATCCCTCGCTCCCTCACATTGCCCAATTAACACACAATTTGCATCCATATGATATACTCTGGATTCCCTGCATTGTCCTTCTAAATCGAGATACGTTTCTACGGAAACGATAGGACTTTCTTTGGGGTTCCGAGTGTCTCTTTTCCGATGCATTATTCCTCCTTTACTGCATCCCTCCCTCCCTCACATTGACGAAATGACACACAATTTGCGTCCATATGAAATACTCAGGATTCCCTGCATTGTCCTTCTACATCGAGATACGTTTCTACGGAAACGATAGGTATTTCTTTGGGGTTCCGAGTATCTCTTTTCCGATGCATTATTCCTCGTTTACTGCATCCCTCGCTAACTCACATTGACGAATTGACACACAATTTGCGTCCATATGAAATACTCTGTGTTCCCTGCATTATCTTTCTAAATCGTGGTACGTTTCTACGGAAACGATAGGATTTTCTTTTGGGAGTCGAGTATCTCTTTTCCGATGCATTATTCCTCCTTTACTGCATCCCTCGCTCCCTCACATAGATGAATTAACACACAATTTGCGTCCATATGAAATACTCTGGATTCCCTGCATTGTCCTTCTAAATCGAGATACGTTTCTACGGAAACGATAGGATTTTCTTTGGGGTTCCGAGTATCTCTTTTCGATTGCATTATTCCTCCTTTACTGCATCCCTCGCTCCCTCACATTAACGAATTAACACACAATTTGCGTCCATATGAAATACTCTGGATTCCCTGCATTGTCCTTCTAAATCGGGATTCGTTTCTACGGAAACGACAGGATTTCCTTTGGGGTTCCGAGTATCTCTTTTCCGATGCATTATTCCTTCTTTACTGCATCCATCGCTCCCTTACATTGACGAATTAACACACAATTTGCGTCCATATGAAATACTCTGGATTCCCTGCATTGTCCTTCTAAATCGAGATACGTTTCTACGGAAACTATAGGATTTTCTTTGGGGTTCCGAGTATCTCTTTTCCGATGCATTATTCCTCCTTTACTGCATCCCTCGCTCCCTCGCATTGACGAATTAACACACAACTTGCGTCCATATGAAATACTCTGGATTCCCTGCATTGTCCTTCTAAATCAAGATACGTTTCTACGGAAACGATAGGATTTTCTTTGGGGTTCCGAGTATCTCTTTTCCGATGCATTATTCCTCCTTTACTGCATCCCTCGCTCCCTCACATTGACGAATTAACACACAATTTGCGTCCATATAAAATACTCTGGATTCCCTGCATTGTCCTAAATCGAGATACGTTTCAACGGAAACGATAGTTTTTTCTTTGGGGTTCCGAGTATCTCTTTTCCGATGCATTATTCCTCCTTTACTGCATCCCTCGCTCCCTCACATTGACGAATTAACACACAATTTGCGTCCATATGAAATACTCTGGATTCCCTGCATTGTCCTTCTAAATCGAGATACATTTCTACGGAAACGATAGGATTTTCTTTTGGGTTCCGAGTATCTCTTTTCCGATGCATTATTCCTCCTTTACTGCATCCCTCGCTCCCTCACATTGCCCAATTAACACACAATTTGCATCCGTATGAAATACTCTGGTTTCCCTGCATTATCTTTCTAAAACGAGATACGTTTCTACGGAAACGATAGGAATTTCTTTTGGGAGTCGAGTATCTCTTTTCCGATGCATTATTCCTCCTTTACTGCATCCCTCGCTCCCTCACGTTGACGAATTAACACACAATTTGCGTCCATATGATATACTCTGGATTCCCTGCATTGTCCTTCTAAATCGAGATACGTTTCTACGGAAACGATAGGATTTTCTTTGGGGTTCCGAGGATCTCTTTTCCAATGCATCATTCCTCCTTTACTGCATCCCTCGCTCCCTCACATTGCCGAATTAACACACAATTTGCGTCCATATGAAATACTCTGGGTTCCCTTCATTATCTTTCTAAAACGAGATACGTTTCTTCGGAAACGATAGGATTTTCTTTTGGGAGTCGAGTATCTCTTTTCTGATGCATTATTCCTCCTTTACTGCATCCCTCGCTGACTCACATTGAAGAATTAACACACAATTTGCGTCCATATGAAATACTCTGGAATCCCTGCATTGTCCTTCTAAATCGAGATACGTTTCTACGGAAACGATAGGATTTTCTTTGGGGTTCCGAGTATCTCTTTTCCGATGCATTATTCCTCCTTTACTGCATCTATCGTTCCCTCACATTGACGAATTAACACACAATTTGCGTCAATATGAAATACTCTGGATTCCCTGCATTGTCCTTCTAAATCGAGATACGTTTCTACGGAAACGATAGGATTTTCTTTGGGGTTCCGTGTATCGCTTATCCGATGCATTATTCCTCCTTTACTGTATCCCTCTCACCCCTTACATTGACGAATTAACACACAATTTGCGTCCATATGAAATACTCTGGATTCCCTGCATTGTCCTTCTAAATCGAGGTACGTTTCTACGGAAACGATAGGATTTTCTTTTGGGTTCCGAGTATCTCTTTTCCGATGCATTATTCCTCCTTTACTGCATCCCTCGCTCCCTCACATTGCCCAATTAACACACAAGTTGCATCCGTATGAAATACTCTGGTTTCCCTGCATTATCTTTCTAAAACGAGATACGTTTCTACGGAAACGATAGGATTTTCTTTTGGGAGTCGAGTATCTCTTTTCCGATGCATTATTCCTCCTTTACTGCATCCCTCGCTCCCTCACGTTGACGAATTAACACACAATTTGCGTCCATATGATATACTCTGGATTCCCTGCATTGTCCTTCTAAATCGAGATACGTTTCTACGGAAACGATAGGATTTTCTTTGGGGTTCCGAGGATCTCTTTTCCAATGCATCATTCCTCCTTTACTGCATCCCTCGCTCCCTCACATTGCCGAATTAACACACAATTTGCGTCCATATGAAATACTCTGGGTTCCCTTCATTATCTTTCTAAAACGAGATACGTTTCTTCGGAAACGATAGGATTTTCTTTTGGGAGTCGAGTATCTCTTTTCTGATGCATTATTCCTCCTTTACTGCATCCCTCGCTGACTCACATTGAAGAATTAACACACAATTTGCGTCCATATGAAATACTCTGGAATCCCTGCATTGTCCTTCTAAATCGAGATACGTTTCTACGGAAACGATAGGATTTTCTTTGGGGTTCCGAGTATCTCTTTTCCGATGCATTATTCCTCCTTTACTGCATCTATCGTTCCCTCACATTGACGAATTAACACACAATTTGCGTCAATATGAAATACTCTGGAATCCCTGCATTGTCCTTCTAAATCCAGATACGTTTCTACGGAAACGATAGGATTTTCTTTGGGGTTCCGTGTATCGCTTATCCGATGCATTATTCCTCCTTTACTGTATCCCTCTCTCCCTTACATTGACGAATTAACACACAATTTGCGTCCATATGAAATACTCTGGATTCCCTGCATTGTCCTTCTAAATCGAGATACGTTTCTACGGAAACGATAGGATTTTCTTTGGGGTTCCGAGTGTCTCTTTTCCGATGCATTATTCCTCCTTTACTGCATCCCTCGCTCCCTCACTTTGACGAATTAACACACAATTTGCGTCCATATGAAATACTCTGGATTCCCTGCATTATTTTTCTAAAACGAGATACGTTTCTATGGAAACGATAGGATTTTCTTTTGGGAGTCGAGTATCTCTTTTCCGATGCATTATTCCTCCTTTACTGCATCCCTCGCTCCCTCACATTGACGAATTAACACACAATTTGCGTCCATATGAAATACTCTGGATTCCCTGCATTGTCCTTCTAAATCGAGATACGTTTCTATGGAAACGATAGGATTTTCTTTGGGGTTCCGAGTATCTCTTTTCCGATGCATTATTCCTCCTTTACTGCATCCCTCGCTCCCTCACATTGACGTATTAACACACAATTTGCGTCCATATGAAATACTCTGGATTCCTTGCATTGTCCTTCTAAATCGAGATACGTTTCTACGGAAACGATAGGATTTTCTTTGGGGTTCCGAGTATCTCTTTTCCGATGCATTATTCCTTCTTTACTGCATCCCTCGCTCCCTCACATTGCCGAATTATCACACAATTTGGGTCCATATGAAATACTCTGGGTTCCCTGCATTATCTTTCTAAAACGAGATACGTTTCTACGGAAACGATAGGATTTCCTTTTGGGAGTCGAGTATCTCTTTTCCGATTCATTATTCCTCCTTTACTGCATCCCTCGCTCTCTCACATTGACGAATTAACACACAATTTGCGTCCATATGATATACTCTGGATTCCCTGCATTGTCCTTCTAAATCGAGATACGTTTCTACGGAAACGATAGGTTTTTCTTTGGGGTTCCGAGGATCTCTTTTCCAATGCATTATTCCTCCTTTACTGCATTTCTCGCTCCCTCACATTGACGAATTAACACACAATTTGCGTCCATATGAAATACTCTGGATTCCCTGCATTGTCCTTCTAAATCGAGATACGTTTCTACAGAAACGATAGGATTTTCTTTGGGGTTCCGTGTATCGCTTATCCGATGCATTATTCCTTCTTTACTGCATCCCTCGCTCCCTCAAATTGACGAATTAACACACAATTTGCGTCCATATGGAATACTCTGGATTCCCTGCATTGTCCTTCTTAATCGAGATAAGTTTCTACGGAAACGATAGGATTATCTTTGGGGTTCCTAGTATCTCTTTTCCGATGCATTATTCCTCCTTTACTGCATCCCCTGCTCCCTCACATTGACGAATTAACACACAATTTGCGTCCATATGAAATACTCTGGATTCCCTGCATTGTCCTTGTAAATGGAGATACGTTTCTACGGAAACGAAAGGATTTTCTTTGGGGTTCCGAGTATCTCTTTTCCGATGCATTATTCCTCCTTTACTGCATCCCTCGCTCCCTCACATTGACGAATTAACACACAATTTGCGTCCATATGATATACTCTGGATTCCCTCCATTGTCCTTCAAAATCGAGATACGTTTCTACGGAAACGATAGGACCTTCTTTGGGGTTCCGAGTATCTCTTTTCCGATGCATTATTCCTCCTTTACTGCATCCCTCCCTCCCTCACATTGACGAATTAACACACAATTTGCGTCCATATGAAATACTCAGGATTCCCTGCATTGTCCTTCTAAATCGAGATACGTTTCTACGGAAACGATAGGATTTTCTTTGGGGTTCCGAGTATCTCTTTTCCGATGCATTATTCCTCGTTTACTGCATCCCTCGCTAACTCACATTGACGAATTGACACACAATTTGCGTCCATATGAAATACTCTGGATTCCCTGCATTGTCCTTCTAAATCGGGATACGTTTCTACGGAAACGACAGGATTTTCATTGGGGTTCCGAGTATCTCTTTTCCGATGCATTATTCCTCCTTTACTGCATCCCTCGCTCCCTCACATTGCCGAATTAACACACAAATTGCGTCCATATGAAATACTCTGGATTCCCTGCATTGTCCTTCCAAATCGAGATAGGTTTCTACGGAAACGATAGGATTTTCTTTGGGGTTCCGAGTATCTCTTTTCCGATGCATTATTCCTCCGTTACTGCATCCCTCGCTCCCTCACATTGACGAATTAACACACAATTTGCGTCCATATGAAATACTCTGGATTCCTTGCATTGTCCGTCTAAATCGAGATACGTTTCTACGGAAACGATGGGATTTTCTTTGGGGTTCCGAGTATCTCTTTTCCGATGCATTATTCCTCCTTTACTGCATTCCTCGCTCCCTCACATTGCCGAATTAACACACAATTTGCGTCCATATGAAATACTCTGGGTTCCCTGCATTATCTTTCTAAAACGAGATACGTTTCTACGGAAACGATAGGATTTCCTTTTGGGAGTCGAGTATCTCTTTTCCGATTCATTATTCCTCCTTTACTGCATCCCTCGCTCCCTCACATTGACGAATTAACACACAATTTGCGTCCATATGATATACTCTGGATTCCCTGCATTGTCCTTCTAAATCGAGATACGTTTCTACGGAAACGATAGGATTATCTTTGGGGTTCCGAGTATCTCTTTTCCGATGCATTATTCCTCCTTTACTGCATCCCCCGCTCTCTCACATTAACGAATTAACACACAATTTGCGTCCATATGAAATACTCTGGATTCACTGCATTGTCCTTGTAAATCGAGATACGTTTCTACGGAAACGATAGGATTTTCTTTGGGGTTCCGAGTATCTCTTTTCCGATGCATTATTCCTCCTTTACTGCATCCCTCGCTCCCTCACATTGACGAATTAACACACAATTTGCGTCCATATGATATACTCTGGATTCCCTGCATTGTCCTCCTAAATCGAGATACGTTTCTACGGAAACGATAGGACTTTCTTTGGGGTTCCGAGTATCTCTTTTCCGATGCATTATTCCTCCTTTACTGCATCCCTCCCTCCCTCACATTGACGAAATAACACACAATTTGCGTCCATATGAAATACTCAGGATTCCCTGCATTGTCCTTCTAAATCGAGATACGTTTCTACGGAAACGATAGGAATTTCTTTGGGGTTCCGAGTATCTCTTTTCCGATGCATTATTCCTCGTTTACTGCATCCCTCGCTAACTCACATTGACGAATTGACACACAATTTGCGTCCATATGAAATACTCTGGATTCCCTGCATTGTCTTTCTAAATCGAGATACGTTTCTACGGAAACGATAGGATTTTCTTTGGGGTTCCGAGTATCTCTTTTCCGATGCATTATTCCTCCTTTACTGCATCCCTCGCTCCCTCACATTAACGAATTAACACACAATTTGCGTCCATAAGTAATACTCTGGATTCCCTGCATTGTCCTTCTAAATCGGGATTCGTTTCTACGGAAACGACAGGATTTTCTTTGGGGTTCCGAGTAACCCTTTTCCGATGCATTATTCCTCCTTTACTGCATCCCTCGCTCCCTCACATTGCCGAATTAACACACAAATTGCGTCCATATGAAATACTCTGTGTTCCCTGCATTATCTTTCTAAATCGTGATACGTTTCTACGGAAACGATAGGATTTTCTTTTGGGAGTCGAGTATCTCTTTTCCGATGCATTATTCCTCCTTTACTGCATCCCTCGCTCCCTCACTTTGATGAATTAACACACAATTTGCGTCCATATGAAATACTCTGGATTCCCCGCATTGTCCTTCTAAATCGAGATACGTTTCTACGGAAACGATAGGATATTCTTTGGGGTTCCGAGTATCTCTTTTCGATTGCATTATTCCTCCTTTACTGCATCCCTCGCTCCCTCACATTAACGAATTAACACACAATTTGCGTCCATATGAAATACTCTGGATTCCCTGCATTGTCCTTCTAAATCGGGATTTGTTTCTACGGAAACGACAGGATTTCCTTTGGGGTTCCGAGTATCTCTTTTCCGTTGCATTATTCCTCCTTTACTGCATCCCTCGCTCCCTCACATTGACGAATTAACACACAATTTGCGTCCATATGAAATACTCTGGATTCCCTGCATTGTCCTTCTAAATCGAGATACGTTTCTACGGAAACGATAGGATTTTCTTTGGGGTTCCGAGTATCTCTTTTCCGATGCATTATTCCTCCTTTACTGCATCCCTCGCTCCCTCGCATTGACGAATTAACACACAATTTGCGTCCATATGAAATACTCTGGATTCCCTGCATTGTCCTTCTAAATCAAGATACGTTTCTACGGAAACGATAGGATTTTCTTTGGGGTTCCGAGTATCTCTTTTCCGATGCATTATTCCTCCTTTACTGCATCCCTCGCTCCCTCACATTGACGAATTAACACACAATTTGCGTCCATATAAAATACTCTGGATTCCCTGGATTGTCCTTCTAAAACGAGATACCTTTCTACGGAAACGATAGGATATCCTTTTGGGTGTCGAGTATCTCTTTTCCGATGCATTATTCCTCCTTTACTTTATCCCTCGCTCCCTCACATTGACGAATTAACACACAATTTGCGTCCATATGAAATACTCTGGATTCCCTGCATTGTCCTTCTAAATCGAGATACGTTTCTACGGAAACGATGGGATTTTCTTTGGGGTTCCGAGTATCTCTTTTCCGATGCATTATTCCTCCTTTACTGCATCCCTCGCTCCCTCACATTGACGAATTAACACACAATTTGCGTCCATATGAAATACTCTGGATTCCCTGCATTGTCCTTCTAAATCGAGATACATTTCTACGGAAACGATAGGATTTTCTTTGGGGTTCCGAGTATCTCTTTTCCGATGCATTATTCCTCGTTTACTGCATCCCTCGCTAACTCACATTGACGAATTGACACACAATTTGCGTCCATATGAAATACTCTGGATTCCCTGCATTGTCTTTCTAAATCGAGATACGTTTCTACGGAAACGATAAGATTTTCTTTGGGGTTCCGAGTATCTCTTTTCCGATGCATTATTCCTCCTTTACTGCATCCCTCGCTCCCTCACATTAACGAATTAACACACAATTTGCGTCCATATGTAATACTCTGGATTCCCTGCATTGTCCTTCTAAATCGGGATTCGTTTCTACGGAAACGACAGGATTTTCTTTGGGGTTCCGAGTAACCCTTTTCCGATGCATTATTCCTCCTTTACTGCATCCCTCGCTCCCTCACATTGCCGAAATAACACACAAATTGCGTCCATATGAAATACTCTGTGTTCCCTGCATTATCTTTCTAAATCGTGATACGTTTCTACGGAAACGATAGGATTTTCTTTTGGGAGTCGAGTATCTCTTTTCCGATGCATTATTCCTCCTTTACTGCATCCCTCGCTCCCTCACATTGATGAATTAACACACAATTTGCGTCCGTATGAAATACTCTGGATTCCCCGCATTGTCCTTCTAAATCGAGATACGTTTCTACGGAAACGATAGGATTTTCTTTGGGGTTCCGAGTATCTCTTTTCGATTGCATTATTCCTCTTTTACTGCATCCCTCGCTCCCTCACATTAACGAATTAACACACAATTTGCGTCCATATGAAATACTCTGGATTCCCTGCATTGTCCTTCTAAATCGGGATTTGTTTCTACGGAAACGACAGGATTTCCTTTGGGGTTCCGAGTATCTCTTTTCCGTTGCATTATTCCTCCTTTACTGCATCCCTCGCTCCCTCACATTGACGAATTAACACACAATTTGCGTCCATATGAAATACTCTGGATTCCCTGCATTGTCCTTCTAAATCGAGATACGTTTCTACGGAAACGATAGGATTTTCTTTGGGGTTCCGAGTATCTCTTTTCCGATGCATTATTCCTCCTTTACTGCATCCCTCGCTCCCTCACATTGACGAATTAACACACAATTTGCGTCCATATAAAATACTCTGGATTCCCTGGATTGTCCTTGTAAAACGAGATACGTTTCTACGGAAACGATAGGATTTCCTTTTGGGTGTCGAGTATCTCTTTTCCGATGCGTTATTCCTCCTTTACTTTATCCCTCGCTCCCTCACATTGACGAATTAACACACAATTTGCGTCCATATGAAATACTCTGGATTCCCTGCATTGTCCTTCTAAATCGAGATACGTTTCTACGGAAACGATAGTTTTTTCTTTGGGGTTCCGAGTATCTCTTTTCCGATGCATTATTCCTCCTTTACTGCATCCCTCGCTCCCTCACATTGACGAATTAACACACAATTTGCGTCCATATGAAATACTCTGGATTCCCTGCATTGTCCTTCTAAATCGAGATACATTTCTACGGAAACGATAGGATTTTCTTTGGGGTTCCAAGTATCTCTTTTCCGATGCATTATTCCTCCTTTACTGCATCCCTCGCTCCCTCACATTGCCCAATTAACACACAATTTGCATCCATATGATATACTCTGGATTCCCTGCATTGTCCTTCTAAATCGAGATACGTTTCTACGGAAACGATAGGACTTTCTTTGGGGTTCCGAGTGTCTCTTTTCCGATGCATTATTCCTCCTTTACTGCATCCCTCCCTCCCTCACATTGACGAAATGACACACAATTTGCGTCCATATGAAATACTCAGGATTCCCTGCATTGTCCTTCTACATCGAGATACGTTTCTACGGAAACGATAGGTATTTCTTTGGGGTTCCGAGTATCTCTTTTCCGATGCATTATTCCTCGTTTACTGCATCCCTCGCTAACTCACATTGACGAATTGACACACAATTTGCGTCCATATGAAATACTCTGTGTTCCCTGCATTATCTTTCTAAATCGTGATACGTTTCTACGGAAACGATAGGATTTTCTTTTGGGAGTCGAGTATCTCTTTTCCGATGCATTATTCCTCCTTTACTGCATCCCTCGCTCCCTCACATAGATGAATTAACACACAATTTGCGTCCATATGAAATACTCTGGATTCCCTGCATTGTCCTTCTAAATCGAGATACGTTTCTACGGAAACGATAGGATTTTCTTTGGGGTTCCGAGTATCTCTTTTCGATTGCATTATTCCTCCTTTACTGCATCCCTCGCTCCCTCACATTAACGAATTAACACACAATTTGCGTCCATATGAAATACTCTGGATTCCCTGCATTGTCCTTCTAAATCGGGATTCGTTTCTACGGAAACGACAGGATTTCCTTTGGGGTTCCGAGTATCTCTTTTCCGATGCATTATTCCTTCTTTACTGCATCCATCGCTCCCTTACATTGACGAATTAACACACAATTTGCGTCCATATGAAATACTCTGGATTCCCTGCATTGTCCTTCTAAATCGAGATACGTTTCTACGGAAACTATAGGATTTTCTTTGGGGTTCCGAGTATCTCTTTTCCGATGCATTATTCCTCCTTTACTGCATCCCTCGCTCCCTCGCATTGACGAATTAACACACAATTTGCGTCCATATGAAATACTCTGGATTCCCTGCATTGTCCTTCTAAATCAAGATACGTTTCTACGGAAACGATAGGATTTTCTTTGGGGTTCCGAGTATCTCTTTTCCGATGCATTATTCCTCCTTTACTGCATCCCTCGCTCCCTCACATTGACGAATTAACACACAATTTGCGTCCATATAAAATACTCTGGATTCCCTGCATTGTCCTAAATCGAGATACGTTTCAACGGAAACGATAGTTTTTTCTTTGGGGTTCCGAGTATCTCTTTTCCGATGCATTATTCCTCCTTTACTGCATCCCTCGCTCCCTCACATTGACGAATTAACACACAATTTGCGTCCATATGAAATACTCTGGATTCCCTGCATTGTCCTTCTAAATCGAGATACATTTCTACGGAAACGATAGGATTTTCTTTTGGGTTCCGAGTATCTCTTTTCCGATGCATTATTCCTCCTTTACTGCATCCCTCGCTCCCTCACATTGCCCAATTAACACACAATTTGCATCCGTATGAAATACTCTGGTTTCCCTGCATTATCTTTCTAAAACGAGATACGTTTCTACGGAAACGATAGGAATTTCTTTTGGGAGTCGAGTATCTCTTTTCCGATGCATTATTCCTCCTTTACTGCATCCCTCGCTCCCTCACGTTGACGAATTAACACACAATTTGCGTCCATATGATATACTCTGGATTCCCTGCATTGTCCTTCTAAATCGAGATACGTTTCTACGGAAACGATAGGATTTTCTTTGGGGTTCCGAGGATCTCTTTTCCAATGCATCATTCCTCCTTTACTGCATCCCTCGCTCCCTCACATTGCCGAATTAACACACAATTTGCGTCCATATGAAATACTCTGGGTTCCCTTCATTATCTTTCTAAAACGAGATACGTTTCTTCGGAAACGATAGGATTTTCTTTTGGGAGTCGAGTATCTCTTTTCTGATGCATTATTCCTCCTTTACTGCATCCCTCGCTGACTCACATTGAAGAATTAACACACAATTTGCGTCCATATGAAATACTCTGGAATCCCTGCATTGTCCTTCTAAATCGAGATACGTTTCTACGGAAACGATAGGATTTTCTTTGGGGTTCCGAGTATCTCTTTTCCGATGCATTATTCCTCCTTTACTGCATCTATCGTTCCCTCACATTGACGAATTAACACACAATTTGCGTCAATATGAAATACTCTGGATTCCCTGCATTGTCCTTCTAAATCGAGATACGTTTCTACGGAAACGATAGGATTTTCTTTGGGGTTCTGTGTATCGCTTATCCGATGCATTATTCCTCCTTTACTGTATCCCTCTCACCCCTTACATTGACGAATTAACACACAATTTGCGTCCATATGAAATACTCTGGATTCCCTGCATTGTCCTTCTAAATCGAGATACGTTTCTACGGAAACGATAGGATTTTCTTTTGGGTTCCGAGTATCTCTTTTCCGATGCATTATTCCTCCTTTACTGCATCCCTCGCTCCCTCACATTGCCCAATTAACACACAAGTTGCATCCGTATGAAATACTCTGGTTTCCCTGCATTATCTTTCTAAAACGAGATACGTTTCTACGGAAACGATAGGATTTTCTTTTGGGAGTCGAGTATCTCTTTTCCGATGCATTATTCCTCCTTTACTGCATCCCTCGCTCCCTCACGTTGACGAATTAACACACAATTTGCGTCCATATGATATACTCTGGATTCCCTGCATTGTCCTTCTAAATCGAGATACGTTTCTACGGAAACGATAGGATTTTCTTTGGGGTTCCGAGGATCTCTTTTCCAATGCATCATTCCTCCTTTACTGCATCCCTCGCTCCCTCACATTGCCGAATTAACACACAATTTGCGTCCATATGAAATACTCTGGGTTCCCTTCATTATCTTTCTAAAACGAGATACGTTTCTTCGGAAACGATAGGATTTTCTTTTGGGAGTCGAGTATCTCTTTTCTGATGCATTATTCCTCCTTTACTGCATCCCTCGCTGACTCACATTGAAGAATTAACACACAATTTGCGTCCATATGAAATACTCTGGAATCCCTGCATTGTCCTTCTAAATCGAGATACGTTTCTACGGAAACGATAGGATTTTCTTTGGGGTTCCGAGTATCTCTTTTCCGATGCATTATTCCTCCTTTACTGCATCTATCGTTCCCTCACATTGACGAATTAACACACAATTTGCGTCAATATGAAATACTCTGGAATCCCTGCATTGTCCTTCTAAATCCAGATACGTTTCTACGGAAACGATAGGATTTTCTTTGGGGTTCCGTGTATCGCTTATCCGATGCATTATTCCTCCTTTACTGTATCCCTCTCTCCCTTACATTGACGAATTAACACACAATTTGCGTCCATATGAAATACTCTGGATTCCCTGCATTGTCCTTCTAAATCGAGATACGTTTCTACGGAAACGATAGGATTTTCTTTGGGGTTCCGAGTGTCTCTTTTCCGATGCATTATTCCTCCTTTACTGCATCCCTCGCTCCCTGACATTGACGAATTAACACACAATTTGCGTCCATATGAAATACTCTGGATTCCCTGCATTATTTTTCTAAAACGATATACGTTTCTATGGAAACGATAGGATTTTCTTTTGGGAGTCGAGTATCTCTTTTCCGATGCATTATTCCTCCTTTACTGCATCCCTCGCTAACTCACATTGACCAATTAACACACAATTTGCGTCCATATGAAATACTCTGGATTCCCTGCATTGTCCTTCTAAATCGAGATACGTTTCTACGGAAACGATAGGATTTTCTTTGGGGTTCCGAGTATCTCTTTACCGATGCATTATTACTCCTTTACTGCATCCCTCGTTCCCTCACATTGACGAATTAACACACAATTTGCGTCCATATGAAATACTCTGGATTCCCTGCATTGTCCTTCTAAATCGAGATACGTTTCTACGGAAACGATAGGATTTTCTTTGGGGTTCCGAGTATCTCTTTTCCGATGCATTATTCCTCCTTTACTGCATCCCTCGCTCCCTCACATTGCCCAATTAACACACAATATGCGTCCATATGAAATACTCCGGTTTCCCTGCATTATCTTTCTAAAACGAGATACGTTTCTACGGAAACGATTGGATTTTCTTTTGGGAGTCGAGTATCTCTTTTCCGATGCATTATTCCTCCTTTACTGCATCCCTCGCTCCCTCACGTTGACGAATTAACACACAATTTGCGTCCATATGATATACTCTGGATTCCCTGCATTGTCCTTCTAAATCGAGATACGTTTCTACGGAAACGATAGGATTTTCTTTGGGGTTCCGAGTATCTCTTTTCCGATGCATTATTCCTCCTTTACTGCATCCCTCGCTCCCTCACATTGACGAATTAACACACAATTTGCGTCCATATAAAATACTCTGGATTCCCTGCATTGTCCTTCTAAATCGAGATACTTTTCTACGGAAACGATAGTTTTTTCTTTGGGGTTCCGAGTATCTCTTTTCCGATGCATTATTCCTCCTTTACTGCATCCCTCGCTCCCTCACATTGACGAATTAACACACAATTTGCGTCCATATGAAATACTCTGGATTCCCTGCATTGTCCTTCTAAATCGAGATACATTTCTACGGAAACGATAGGATTTTCTTTTGGGTTCCGAGTATCTCTTTTCCGATGCATTATTCCTCCTTTACTGCATCCCTCGCTCCCTCACATTGCCCAATTAACACACAATTTGCATCCGTAAGAAATACTCTGGTTCCCTGCATTATCTTTCTAAAACGAGATACGTTTCTACGGAAACGATAGGATTTTCTTTTGGGAGTCGAGTATCTCTTTTCCGATGCATTATTCCTCCTTTACTGCATCCCTCGCTCCCTCACGTTGACGAATTAACACACAATTTGCGTCCATATGATATACTCTGGATTCCCTGCATTGTCCTTCTAAATCGAGATACGTTTCTACGGAAACGATAGGATTTTCTTTGGGGTTCCGAGGATCTCTTTTCCAATGCATCATTCCTCCTTTACTGCATCCCTCGCTCCCTCACATTGCCGAATTAACACACAATTTGCGTCCATATGAAATACTCTGGGTTCCCTTCATTATCTTTCTAAAACGAGATACGTTTCTTCGGAAACGATAGGATTTTCTTTTGGGAGTCGAGTATCTCTTTTCTGATGCATTATTCCTCCTTTACTGCATCCCTCGCTGACTCACATTGAAGAATTAACACACAATTTGCGTCCATATGAAATACTCTGGAATCCCTGCATTGTCCTTCTAAATCGAGATACGTTTCTACGGAAACGATAGGATTTTCTTTGGGGTTCCGAGTATCTCTTTTCCGATGCATTATTCCTCCTTTACTGCATCTATCGTTCCCTCACATTGACGAATTAACACACAATTTGCGTCCATATGAAATACTCTGGATCCCCTGCATTGTCCTTCTAAATCGAGATACGTTTCTACGGAAACGATAGGATTTTCTTTGGGGTTCCGTGTATCGCTTATCCGATGCATTATTCCTCCTTTACTGTATCCCTCTCTCCCTTACATTGACGAATTAACACACAATTTGCGTCCATATGAAATACTCTGGATTCCCTGCATTGTCCTTCTAAATCGAGATACGTTTCTACGGAAACGATAGGATTTTCTTTGGGGTTCCGAGTGTCTCTTTTCCGATGCATTATTCCTCCTTTACTGCATCCCTCGCTCCCTCACATTGACGAATTAACACACAATTTGCGTCCATATGAAATACTCTGGATTCCCTGCATTATTTTTCTAAAACGAGATACGTTTCTATGGAAACGATAGGATTTTCTTTTGGGAGTCGAGTATCTCTTTTCCGATGCATTATTCCTCCTTTACTGCTTCCCTCGCTAACTCACATTGACCAATTAACACACAATTTGCGTCCATATGAAATACTCTGGATTCCCTGCATTGTCCTTCTAAATCGAGATACGTTTCTACGGAAACGATAGGATTTTCTTTGGGGTTCCGAGTATCTCTTTACCGATGCATTATTACTCCTTTACTGCATCCCTCGTTCCCTCACATTGACGAATTAACACACAATTTGCGTCCATATGAAATACTCTGGATTCCCTGTATTGTCCTTCTAAATCGGGATTCGTTTCTACGGAAATGATAGGATTTTCTTTGGAGTTCCGAGTATCTCTTTTCCGATGCATTATTCCTCCTTTACTGCATCCCTCGCTCCCTCACATTTCCGAATTAACACACAAATTTCGTCCATAGGAAATACTCTGGGTTCCCTGCATTACGTTTCTAAAACGAGATACGTTTCTATGGAAACGATAGGATTTTCTTTTGGGAGTCGAGTATCTCTTTTCCGATGAATTATTCCCCCTTTACTGCATCCCTCGCTCCCTCACATTGACGAATTGGCTCTGAGCACTATGGGACTCAACTGCTGAGGTCATTAGTCCCCTAGAACTTAGAACTAGTTAAACCTAACTAACCTAAGGACATCACAAACATATATGCCCGAGGCAGGATTCGAACCTGCGACCGTAGCGGCCTTGCGGTTCCAGACTGCAGCGCCTTTAACCGCACGGCCACTTCGGCCGGCTACATTGACGAATTAACACACAATTTGCGTCCATATGAAATACACCGGATTCCCTGCATTGTCCTTCTAAATCGAGATACGTTTCTACGGAAACGATAGGATTTTCTTTGGGGTTCCGCGTATCTCTTTTCCGATGCATTATTCCTCCTTTACTGCATCCCTCGCTCCCTCACATTGACGAAATAACACACAATTTGCGTCCATATGAAATACTCTGGATTCCCTGGATTGTCCTTCTAAATCGAGATACGTTTCTACGGAAACGATAGGATTTTCTTTGGGGTTCCGCGTATCACTTTTCCGATGCATTATTCCTCCTTTACTGCATCCCTCGCTCCCTCACATTGACGAATTAACACACAATTTGCGTCCATATGAAATACTCTGGGTTCCCTTCATTATCTTTCTAAAACGAGATACGTTTCTTCGGAAACGATAGGATTTTCTTTTGGGAGTCGAGTATCTCTTTTCCGATGCATTATTCCTCCTTTACTGCATCCCTCGCTGACTCACATTGAAGAATTAACACACAATTTGCGTCCATATGAAATACTCTGGAATCCCTGCATTGTCCTTCTAAATCGAGATACGTTTCTACGGAAACGATAGGATTTTCTTTGGGGTTCCGAGTATCTCTTTTCCGATGCATTATTCCTCCTTTACTGCATCTATCGTTCCCTCACATTGACGAATTAACACACAATTTGCGTCAATATGAAATACTCTGGATTCCCTGCATTGTCCTTCTAAATCGAGATACGTTTCTACGGAAACGATAGGATTTTCTTTGGGGTTCCGTGTATCGCTTATCCGATGCATTATTCCTCCTTTACTGTATCCCTCTCTCCCTTACATTGACGAATTAACACACAATTTGCGTCCATATGAAATACTCTGGATTCCCTGCATTGTCCTTCTAAATCGAGATACGTTTCTACGGAAACGATAGGATTTTCTTTGGGGTTCCGAGTGTCTCTTTTCCGATGCATTATTCCTCCTTTACTGCATCCCTCGCTCCCTCACATTGAGGAATTAACACACAATTTGCGTCCATATGAAATACTCTGGATTCCCTGCATTATTTTTCTAAAACGAGATACGTTTCTATGGAAACGATAGGATTTTCTTTTGGGAGTCGAGTATCTCTTTTCCGATGCATTATTCCTCCTTTACTGCATCCCTCGCTAACTCACATTGACCAATTAACACACAATTTGCGTCCATATGAAATACTCTGGATTCCCTGCATTGTCCTTCTAAATCGAGATACGTTTCTACGGAAACGATAGGATTTTCTTTGGGGTTCCGAGTATCTCTTTACCGATGCATTATTACTCCTTTACTGCATCCCTCGTTCCCTCACATTGACGAATTAACACACAATTTGCGTCCATATGAAATACTCTGGATTCCCTGCATTGTCCTTCTAAATCGGGATTCGTTTCTACGGAAACGATAGGATTTTCTTTGGAGTTCCGAGTATCTCTTTTCCGATGCATTATTCCTCCTTTACTGCATCCCTCGCTCCCTCACATTTCCGAATTAACACACAAATTTCGTCCATAGGAAATACTCTGGGTTCCCTGCATTATGTTTCTAAAACGAGATACGTTTCTATGGAAACGATAGGATTTTCTTTTGGGAGTCGAGTATCTCTTTTCCGATGAATTATTCCCCCTTTACTGCATCCCTCGCTCCCTCACATTGACGAATTGGCTCTGAGCACTATGGGACTCAACTGCTGAGGTCATTAGTCCCCTAGAACTTAGAACTAGTTAAACCTAACTAACCTAAGGACATCACAAACATCCATGCCCGAGGCAGGATTCGAACCTGCGACCGTAGCGGCCTTGCGGTTCCAGACTGCAGCGCCTTTAACCGCACGGCCACTTCGGCCGGCTACATTGACGAATTAACACACAATTTGCGTCCATATGAAATACACTGGATTCCCTGCATTGTCCTTCTAAATCGAGATACGTTTCTACGGAAACGATAGGATTTTCTTTGGGGTTCCGCGTATCTCTTTTCCGATGCATTATTCCTCCTTTACTGCATCCCTCGCTCCCTCACATTGACGAAATAACACACAATTTGCGTCCATATGAAATACTCTGGATTCCCTGGATTGTCCTTCTAAATCGAGATACGTTTCTACGGAAACGATAGGATTTTCTTTGGGGTTCCGCGTATCACTTTTCCGATGCATTATTCCTCCTTTACTGCATCCCTCGCTCCCTCACATTGACGAATTAACACACAATTTGCGTCCATATAAAATACTCTGGATTCCCTGCATTGTCCTTCTAAATCGAGATACGTTTCTACGGAAACGATAGGATTTTCTTTGGGGTTCCGAGTATCTCTTTTCCGATGCATTATTCCTCCTTTACTGCATCCCTCGCTCCCTCACATTGACGAATTAACACACAATTTGCGTCCATATGAAATACTCTGGATTCCCTGCATTGTCCTTCTAAATCGAGATACGTTTCTACGGAAACGATAGGATTTTCTTTGGGGTTCCGAGTATCTCTTTTCCGATGCATTATTCCTCCTTTACTGCATCCCTCGCTCCCTCACATTGCCCAATTAACACACAATATGCGTCCATATGATATACTCCGGTTTCCCTGCATTATCCTTCTAAAACGAGATACGTTTCTACGGAAACGATTGGATTTTCTTTTGGGAGTCGAGTATCTCTTTTCCGATGCATTATTCCTCCTTTACTGCATCCCTCGCTCCCTCACGTTGACGAATTAACACACAATTTGCGTCCATATGATATACTCTGGATTCCCTGCATTGTCCTTCTAAATCGAGATACGTTTCTATGGAAACGATAGGATTTTCTTTGGGGTTCCGAGTATCTCTTTTCCGATGCATTATTCCACCTTTACTGCATCCCTCGCTCCCTCACATTGACGAATTAACACACAAATTGCGTCCATATGAAATACTCTGGATTCCCTGCATTGTCCTTCTAAATCGAGATACGTTTCTACGGAAACGGTAGGATTTTCTTTGGGGTTCCGAGTATCTCTTTTCCGATGCATTATTCCTCCTTTACTGCATCCCTCGCTCCCTCACATTGACGAATTAACACACAATTTGCGTTCATATGAAATACTCTGGATTCCCTGCATTGTCCTTCTAAATCGAGATACGTTTCTACGGAAACGATAGGATTTTCTTTGGGGTTCCGCGTATCTCTTTTCCGATGCATTATTCCTCCTTTACTGCATCCCTCGCTCCCTCACATTGACGAATTAACACACAATTTGCGTCCATATGAAATACTCTGGATTCCCTGCATTGTCCTTCTAAATCGAGATACGTTTCTATGGAAACGATAGGATTTTCTTTGGGGTTCCGAGTATCTCTTTTCCGATGCATTATTCCTCCTTTACTGCATCCCTCGCTCCCTCACATTGACGAATTAACACACAATTTGCGTCCATATGAAATACTCTGGATTCCTTGCATTATGTTTCTAAAACGAGATACGTTTCTACGGAAACGATAGGATTTTCTTTGGGGTTCCGAGTATCTCTTTTCCGATGCATTATTCCTCCTTTACTGCATCCCTCGCTCCCTCACATTGACGAATTAACACACAATTTGCGTCCATATGAAATACTCTGGATTCCTTGCATTGTCCTTCTAAATCGAGATACGTTTCTACGGAAACGATAGGATTTTCTTTGGGGTTCCGAGTATCTCTTTTCCGATGCATTATTCCTCCTTTACTGCATCCCTCGCTCTCTCACATTGACGAATTAACACACAATTTGCGTCCATATGATATACTCTGGATTCCCTGCATTGTCCTTCTAAATCGAGATACGTTTCTACGGAAACGATAGGATTATCTTTGGGGTTCCGATTATCTCTTTTCCGATGCATTATTCCTCCTTTACTGCATCCCTCGCTCCCTCACATTGACGAATTAACACACAATTTGCGTCCATGTGAAAAACTCTGGATTCCCTGCATTATTTTTCTAAAACGAGATACGTTTCTACGGAAACGATAGGATTTTCTTTTGGGAGTCGAGTATCTCTTTTCCGATGCATTATTCCTCCTTTACTGCATTTCTCGCACCCTCACATTGACGAATTAACACACAATTTGCGTCCATATGAAATACTCTGGATTCCCTGCATTGTCCTTCTAAATCGAGATACGTTTCAACGGAAACGATAGGATTTTCTTTGGGGTTCCGTGTATCGCTTATCCGATGCGTTATTCCTCCTTTACTGCATCCCTCGCTCCCTCACATTGACGAATTAACACACAATTTGCGTCCATATGGAATACTCTTGATTCCCTGCATTGTCCTTCTAAATCGAGATACGTTTCTATGGAAACGATAGGATTTTCTTTGGGGTTCCGAGTATCTCTTTTCCGATGCATTATTCCTCCTTTACTGCATCCCTCGCTCCCTCACATTGACGAATTAACACACAAATTGCGTCCATATGAAATACTGTGGATTCCCTCCATTGTCCTTCTAAATCGAGATACGTTTCTACGGAAACGGTAGGATTTTCTTTGGGGTTCCGAGTATCTCTTTTCCGATGCATTATTCCTCCTTTACTGCATCCCTCGCTCCCTCACATTGACGAATTAACACACAATTTGCGTCCATATGAAATAATCTGGATTCCCTGCTTTGTCCTTCTAAATCGAGGTACTTTTCTATGGAAACGATAGGATTTTCTTTGGGGTTCCGAGTATCTCTTTTCCGATGCATTATTCCTCCTTTACTGCATCCCTCGCTCCCTCACATTGACGAATTAACACACAATTTGCGTCCATATGAAATACTCTGGATTCCTTGCATTATGTTTCTAAAACGAGATACGTTTCTACGGAAACGATAGGATTTTCTTTGGTGTTCCGAGTATCTCTTTTCCGATGCATTATTCCTCCTTTACTGCATCCCTCGCTCCCTCACATTGACGAATTAACACACAATTTGCGTCCATATGGAATACTCTTGATTCCCTGCATTGTCCTTCTAAATCGAGATACGTTTCTATGGAAACGATAGGATTTTCTTTGGGGTTCCGAGTATCTCTTTTCCGATGCATTATTCCTCCTTTACTGCATCCCTCGCTCCCTCACATTGACGAATTAACACACAATTTGCGTCCATATGAAAAACTCTGGATTCCCTGCATTATTTTTCTAAAACGAGATACGTTTCTACGGAAACGATAGGATTTTCTTTTGGGAGTCGAGTATCTCTTTTCCGATGCATTATTCCTCCTTTACTGCATTTCTCGCACCCTCACATTGACGAATTAACACACAATTTGCGTCCATATGAAATACTCTGGATTCCCTGCATTGTCCTTCTAAATCGAGATACGTTTCAACGGAAACGATAGGATTTTCTTTGGGGTTCCGTGTATCGCTTATCCGATGCGTTATTCCTCCTTTACTGCATCCCTCGCTCCCTCACATTGACGAATTAACACACAATTTGCGTCCATATGGAATACTCTTGATTCCCTGCATTGTCCTTCTAAATCGAGATACGTTTCTACGGAAACGATAGGATTTTCTTTGGGGTTCCGAGTATCTCTTTTCCGATGCATTATTCCTCCTTTACTGCATCCCTCGCTCCCTCACATTTCCGAATTAACACACAAATTTCGTCCATAGGAAATACTCTGGGTTCCCTGCATTATGTTTCTAAAACGAGATACGTTTCTATGGAAACGATAGGATTTTCTTTTGGGAGTCGAGTATCTCTTTTCCGATGAATTATTCCCCCTTTACTGCATCCCTCGCTCCCTCACATTGACGAATTGGCTCTGAGCACTATGGGACTCAATTGCTGAGGTCATTAGTCCCCTAGAACTTAGAACTAGTTAAACCTAACTAACCTAAGGACATCACAAACATCCATGCCCGAGGCAGGATTCGAACCTGCGACCGTAGCGGCCTTGCGGTTCCAGACTGCAGCGCCTTTAACCGCACGGCCACTTCGGCCGGCTACATTGACGAATTAACACACAATTTGCGTCCATATGAAATACACTGGATTCCCTGCATTGTCCTTCTAAATCGAGATACGTTTCTACGGAAACGATAGGATTTTCTTTGGGGTTCCGCGTATCTCTTTTCCGATGCATTATTCCTCCTTTACTGCATCCCTCGCTCCCTCACATTGACGAAATAACACACAATTTGCGTCCATATGAAATACTCTGGATTCCCTGGATTGTCCTTCTAAATCGAGATACGTTTCTACGGAAACGATAGGATTTTCTTTGGGGTTCCGCGTATCACTTTTCCGATGCATTATTCCTCCTTTACTGCATCCCTCGCTCCCTCACATTGACGAATTAACACACAATTTGCGTCCATATAAAATACTCTGGATTCCCTGCATTGTCCTTCTAAATCGAGATACGTTTCTACGGAAACGATAGGATTTTCTTTGGGGTTCCGAGTATCTCTTTTCCGATGCATTATTCCTCCTTTACTGCATCCCTCGCTCCCTCACATTGCCCAATTAACACACAATATGCGTCCATATGAAATACTCCGGTTTCCCTGCATTATCCTTCTAAAACGAGATACGTTTCTACGGAAACGATTGGATTTTCTTTTGGGAGTCGAGTATCTCTTTTCCGATGCATTATTCCTCCTTTACTGCATCCCTCGCTCCCTCACGTTGACGAATTAACACACAATTTGCGTCCATATGATATACTCTGGATTCCCTGCATTGTCCTTCTAAATCGAGATACGTTTCTATGGAAACGATAGGATTTTCTTTGGGGTTCCGAGTATCTCTTTTCCGATGCATTATTCCACCTTTACTGCATCCCTCGCTCCCTCACATTGACGAATTAACACACAAATTGCGTCCATATGAAATACTCTGGATTCCCTGCATTGTCCTTCTAAATCGAGATACGTTTCTACGGAAACGGTAGGATTTTCTTTGGGGTTCCGAGTATCTCTTTTCCGATGCATTATTCCTCCTTTACTGCATCCCTCGCTCCCTCACATTGACGAATTAACACACAATTTGCGTTCATATGAAATACTCTGGATTCCCTGCATTGTCCTTCTAAATCGAGATACGTTTCTACGGAAACGATAGGATTTTCTTTGGGGTTCCGCGTATCTCTTTTCCGATGCATTATTCCTCCTTTACTGCATCCCTCGCTCCCTCACATTGACGAATTAACACACAATTTGCGTCCATATGAAATACTCTGGATTCCCTGCATTGTCCTTCTAAATCGAGATACGTTTCTATGGAAACGATAGGATTTTCTTTGGGGTTCCGAGTATCTCTTTTCCGATGCATTATTCCTCCTTTACTGCATCCCTCGCTCCCTCACATTGACGAATTAACACACAATTTGCGTCCATATGAAATACTCTGGATTCCTTGCATTATGTTTCTAAAACGAGATACGTTTCTACGGAAACGATAGGATTTTCTTTGGGGTTCCGAGTATCTCTTTTCCGATGCATTATTCCTCCTTTACTGCATCCCTCGCTCCCTCACATTGACGAATTAACACACAATTTGCGTCCATATGAAAAACTCTGGATTCCCTGCATTATTTTTCTAAAACGAGATACGTTTCTACGGAAACGATAGGATTTTCTTTTGGGAGTCGAGTATCTCTTTTCCGATGCATTATTCCTCCTTTACTGCATTTCTCGCACCCTCACATTGACGAATTAACACACAATTTGCGTCCATATGAAATACTCTGGATTCCCTGCATTGTCCTTCTAAATCGAGATACGTTTCAACGGAAACGATAGGATTTTCTTTGGGGTTCCGTGTATCGCTTATCCGATGCGTTATTCCTCCTTTACTGCATCCCTCGCTCCCTCACATTGACGAATTAACACACAATTTGCGTCCATATGGAATACTCTTGATTCCCTGCATTGTCCTTCTAAATCGAGATACGTTTCTACGGAAACGATAGGATTTTCTTTGGGGTTCCGAGTATCTCTTTTCCGATGCATTATTCCTCCTTTACTGCATCCCTCGCTCCCTCACATTTCCGAATTAACACACAAATTTCGTCCATAGGAAATACTCTGGGTTCCCTGCATTATGTTTCTAAAACGAGATACGTTTCTATGGAAACGATAGGATTTTCTTTTGGGAGTCGAGTATCTCTTTTCCGATGAATTATTCCCCCTTTACTGCATCCCTCGCTCCCTCACATTGACGAATTGGCTCTGAGCACTATGGGACTCAATTGCTGAGGTCATTAGTCCCCTAGAACTTAGAACTAGTTAAACCTAACTAACCTAAGGACATCACAAACATCCATGCCCGAGGCAGGATTCGAACCTGCGACCGTAGCGGCCTTGCGGTTCCAGACTGCAGCGCCTTTAACCGCACGGCCACTTCGGCCGGCTACATTGACGAATTAACACACAATTTGCGTCCATATGAAATACACTGGATTCCCTGCATTGTCCTTCTAAATCGAGATACGTTTCTACGGAAACGATAGGATTTTCTTTGGGGTTCCGCGTATCTCTTTTCCGATGCATTATTCCTCCTTTACTGCATCCCTCGCTCCCTCACATTGACGAAATAACACACAATTTGCGTCCATATGAAATACTCTGGATTCCCTGGATTGTCCTTCTTAATCGAGATACGTTTCTATGGAAATGATAGGATTTTCTTTGGGGTTCCGCGTATCACTTTTCCGATGCATTATTCCTCCTTTACTGCATCCCTCGCTCCCTCACATTGACGAATTAACACACAATTTGCGTCCATATAAAATACTCTGGATTCCCTGCATTGTCCTTCTAAATCGAGATACGTTTCTACGGAAACGATAGGATTTTCTTTGGGGTTCCGAGTATCTCTTTTCCGATGCATTATTCCTCCTTTACTGCATCCCTCGCTCCCTCACATTGCCCAATTAACACACAATATGCGTCCATATGAAATACTCCGGTTTCCCTGCATTATCCTTCTAAAACGAGATACGTTTCTACGGAAACGATTGGATTTTCTTTTGGGAGTCGAGTATCTCTTTTCCGATGCATTATTCCTCCTTTACTGCATCCCTCGCTCCCTCACGTTGACGAATTAACACACAATTTGCGTCCATATGATATACTCTGGATTCCCTGCATTGTCCTTCTAAATCGAGATACGTTTCTATGGAAACGATAGGATTTTCTTTGGGGTTCCGAGTATCTCTTTTCCGATGCATTATTCCACCTTTACTGCATCCCTCGCTCCCTCACATTGACGAATTAACACACAAATTGCGTCCATATGAAATACTCTGGATTCCCTGCATTGTCCTTCTAAATCGAGATACGTTTCTACGGAAACGGTAGGATTTTCTTTGGGGTTCCGAGTATCTCTTTTCCGATGCATTATTCCTCCTTTACTGCATCCCTCGCTCCCTCACATTGACGAATTAACACACAATTTGCGTTCATATGAAATACTCTGGATTCCCTGCATTGTCCTTCTAAATCGAGATACGTTTCTACGGAAACGATAGGATTTTCTTTGGGGTTCCGCGTATCTCTTTTCCGATGCATTATTCCTCCTTTACTGCATCCCTCGCTCCCTCACATTGACGAATTAACACACAATTTGCGTCCATATGAAATACTCTGGATTCCCTGCATTGTCCTTCTAAATCGAGATACGTTTCTATGGAAACGATAGGATTTTCTTTGGGGTTCCGAGTATCTCTTTTCCGATGCATTATTCCTCCTTTACTGCATCCCTCGCTCCCTCACATTGACGAATTAACACACAATTTGCGTCCATATGAAATACTCTGGATTCCTTGCATTATGTTTCTAAAACGAGATACGTTTCTACGGAAACGATAGGATTTTCTTTGGGGTTCCGAGTATCTCTTTTCCGATGCATTATTCCTCCTTTACTGCATCCCTCGCTCCCTCACATTGACGAATTAACACACAATTTGCGTCCATATGAAATACTCTGGATTCCTTGCATTGTCCTTCTAAATCGAGATACGTTTCTACGGAAACGATAGGATTTTCTTTGGGGTTCCGAGTATCTCTTTTCCGATGCATTATTCCTCCTTTACTGCATCCCTCGCTCTCTCACATTGACGAATTAACACACAATTTGCGTCCATATGATATACTCTGGATTCCCTGCATTGTCCTTCTAAATCGAGATACGTTTCTACGGAAACGATAGGATTTTCTTTGGGGTTCCGAGTATCTCTTTTCCGATGCATTATTCCTCCTTTACTGCATCCCTCGCTCCCTCACACTGACGAATTAACACACAATTTGCGTCCATATGAAAAACTCTGGATTCCCTGCATTATTTTTCTAAAACGAGATACGTTTCTACGGAAACGATAGGATTTTCTTTTGGGAGTCGAGTATCTCTTTTCCGATGCATTATTCCTCTTTTACTGCATTTCTCGCACCCTCACATTGACGAATTAACACACAATTTGCGTCCATATGAAATACTCTGGATTCCCTGCATTGTCCTTCTAAATCGAGATACGTTTCAACGGAAACAATAGGATTTTCTTTGGGGTTCCGTGTATCGCTTATCCGATGCGTTATTCCTCCTTTACTGCATCCCTCGCTCCCTCACATTGACGAATTAACACACAATTTGCGTCCATATGGAATACTCTTGATTCCCTGCATTGTCCTTCTAAATCGAGATACGTTTCTATGGAAACGATAGGATTTTCTTTGGGGTTCCGAGTATCTCTTATCCGATGCATTATTCCTCCTTTACTGCATCCCTCGCTCCCTCACATTGACGAATTAACACACAAATTGCGTCCATATGAAATACTCTGGATTCCCTCCATTGTCCTTCTAAATCGAGATACGTTTCTACGGAAACGGTAGGATTTTCTTTGGGGTTCCGAGTATCTCTTTTCCGATGCATTATTCCTCCTTTACTGCATCCCTCGCTCCCTCACATTGACGAATTAACACACAATTTGCGTCCATATGAAATAATCTGGATTCCCTGCTTTGTCCTTCTAAATCGAGGTACTTTTCTATGGAAACGATAGGATTTTCTTTGGGGTTCCGAGTATCTCTTTTCCGATGCATTATTCCTCCTTTACTGCATCCCTCGCTCCCTCACATTGACGAATTAACACACAATTTGCGTCCATATGAAATACTCTGGATTCCTTGCATTATGTTTCTAAAACGAGATACGTTTCTACGGAAACGATAGGATTTTCTTTGGTGTTCCGAGTATCTCTTTTCCGATGCATTATTCCTCCTTTACTGCATCCCTCGCTCCCTCACATTGACGAATTAACACACAATTTGCGTCCATATGAAATACTCTGGATTCCTTGCATTGTCCTTCTAAATCGAGATACGTTTCTACGGAAACGATAGGATTTTCTTTGGGGTTCCGAGTATCTCTTTTCCGATGCATTATTCCTCCTTTACTGCATCCCTCGCTCCCTCACATTGACGAATTAACACACAATTTGCGTCCATATGAAATACTCTGGATTCCCTGCATTGTCCTTCTAAATCGAGATACGTTTCTATGGAAACGATAGGATTTTCTTTGGGGTTCCGAGTATCTGTTTTCCGATGCATTATTCCTCCTTTACTGCATCCCTCGCTCCCTCACATTGACGAATTAACACACAATTTGCGTCCATATGGAATACTCTGGATTCCCTGCATTGTCCTTCTAAATCGAGATAAGTTTCTACGGAAACGATAGGATTATCTTTGGGGTTCCGAGTATCTCTTTTCCGATGCATTATTCCTCCTTTACTGCATCCCCCGCTCCCTCACATTGACGAATTAACACACAATTTGCGTCCATATGAAATACTCTGGATTCCCTGCATTGTCCTTGTAAATCGAGATACGTTTCTACGGAAACGATGGGATTTTCTTTGGGGTTCCGAGTATCTCTTTTCCGATGCATTATTCCTCCTTTACTGCATCCCTCGCTCCCTCACATTGACGAATTAACACACAATTTGCGTCCATATGATATACTCTGGATTCCCTGCATTGTCCTTCTAAGTCGAGATACGTTTCTACGGAAACGATAGGACTTTCTTTGGGGTTCCGAGTATCTCTTTTCCGATGCATTATTCCTCCTTTACTGCATCCCTCCCTCCCTCACATTGACGAATTTACACACAATTTGCGTCCATATGAAATACTCAGGATTCCCTGCATTGTCCTTCTAAATCGAGATACGTTTTTACGGAAACGATAGGATTTTCTTTGGGGTTCCGAGTATCTCTTTTCCGATGCATTATTCCTCGTTTACTGCATCCCTCGCTAACTCACATTGACGAATTAACACACAATTTGCGTCCATATGAAATACTCTGGATTCCCTGCATTGTCCTTCTAAATCGAGATACGTTTCTACGGAAACGATAGGATTTTCTTTGGGGTTCCGAGTATCTCTTTTCCGATGCATTATTCCTCCTTTACTGCATCCCTCGCTCCCTCACATTAACGAATTAACACACAATTTGCGTCCATATGAAATACTCTGGATTTCCTGCATTGTCCTTCTAAATCGGGATTCGTTTCTACGGAAACGACAGGATTTTCTTTGGGATTCCGAGTATCTCTTTTCCGATGCATTATTCCTCCTTTACTGCATCCCTCGCTCCCTCACATTGCCGAATTAACACACAATTTGCGTCCATATGAAATACTCTGGGTTCCCTTCTTTATCTTTCTAAAACGAGATACGTTTCTACGGAAAGGATAGGATTTTCTTTTGGGAGTCGAGTATCTCTTTTCCGATGCATTATTCCTCCTTTACTGCATCCCTCGCTCCCTCACGTTGACGAATTAACACACAATTTGCGTCCATATGATATACTCTGGATTCCCTGCATTGTCCTTCTAAATCGAGATACGTTTCTACGGAAACGATAGGATTTTCTTTGGGGTTCCGAGTATCTCTTTTCCGATGCATTATTCCTCCTTTACTGCATCCCTCGCTCCCTCACATTGACGAATTAACACACAATTTGCGTCCATATGAAATACTCTGGATTCCCTGCATTGTCCTTCTAAATCGAGATACGTTTCTACGGAAACGATAGGATTTTCTTTGGGGTTCCGAGTATCTCTTTTCCGATGCATTATTCCTCCTTTACTGCATCCCTCGCTCCCTCACATTGACGAATTAACACACAATTTGCGTCCATATGAAATACTCTGGATTCCCTGCATTGTCCTTCTAAATCGAGATACGTTTCTATGGAAACGATAGGATTTTCTTTGGGGTTCCGAGTATCTGTTTTCCGATGCATTATTCCTCCTTTACTGCATCCCTCGCTAACTCACATTGACGAATTAACACACAATTTGCGTCCATATGAAATACTCTGGATTCCCTGCATTGTCCTTCTAAATCGAGATACGTTTCTACGGAAACGATAGGATTTTCTTTGGGGTTCCGAGTATCTCTTTTCCGATGCATTATTCCTCCTTTACTGCATCCCTCGCTCCCTCACATTAACGAATTAACACACAATTTGCGTCCATATGAAATACTCTGGATTTCCTGCATTGTCCTTCTAAATCGGGATTCGTTTCTACGGAAACGATAGGATTTTCTTTGGGGTTCCGAGTATCTCTTTTCCGATGCATTATTCCTCCTTTACTGCATCCCTCGCTCCCTCACATTGCCGAATTAACACACAATTTGCGTCCATATGAAATACTCTGGGTTCCCTTCTTTATCTTTCTAAAACGAGATACGTTTCTACGGAAACGATAGGATTTTCTTTGGGAGTCGAGTATCTCTTTTCCGATGCATTATTCCTACTTTACTGCATCCCTCGCTCCCTCACGTTGACGAATTAACACACAATTTGCGTCCATATGGAATACTCTTGATTCCCTGCATTGTCCTTCTAAATCGAGATACGTTTCTATGGAAACGATAGGATTTTCTTTGGGGTTCCGAGTATCTCTTATCCGATGCATTATTCCTCCTTTACTGCATCCCTCGCTCCCTCACATTGACGAATTAACACACAAATTGCGTCCATATGAAATACTCTGGATTCCCTCCATTGTCCTTCTAAATCGAGATACGTTTCTACGGAAACGGTAGGATTTTCTTTGGGGTTCCGAGTATCTCTTTTCCGATGCATTATTCCTCCTTTACTGCATCCCTCGCTCCCTCACATTGACGAATTAACACACAATTTGCGTCCATATGAAATAATCTGGATTCCCTGCTTTGTCCTTCTAAATCGAGGTACTTTTCTATTGAAACGATAGGATTTTCTTTGGGGTTCCGAGTATCTCTTTTCCGATGCATTATTCCTCCTTTATTGCATCCCTCGCTCCCTCACATTGACGAATTAACACACAATTTGCGTCCATATGAAATACTCTGGATTCCTTGCATTATGTTTCTAAAACGAGATACGTTTCTACGGAAACGATAGGATTTTCTTTGGTGTTCCGAGTATCTCTTTTCCGATGCATTATTCCTCCTTTACTGCATCCCTCGCTCCCTCACATTGACGAATTAACACACAATTTGCGTCCATATGAAATACTCTGGATTCCTTGCATTGTCCTTCTAAATCGAGATACGTTTCTACGGAAACGATAGGATTTTCTTTGGGGTTCCGAGTATCTCTTTTCCGATGCATTATTCCTCCTTTACTGCATCCCTCGCTCCCTCACATTGACGAATTAACACACAATTTGCGTCCATATGAAATACTCTGGATTCCCTGCATTGTCCTTCTAAATCGAGATACGTTTCTATGGAAACGATAGGATTTTCTTTGGGGTTCCGAGTATCTGTTTTCCGATGCATTATTCCTCCTTTACTGCATCCCTCGCTCCCTCACATTGACGAATTAACACACAATTTGCGTCCATATGATATACTCTGGATTCCCTGCATTGTCCTTCTAAGTCGAGATACGTTTCTACGGAAACGATAGGACTTTCTTTGGGGTTCCGAGTATCTCTTTTCCGATGCATTATTCCTCCTTTACTGCATCCCTCCCTCCCTCACATTGACGAATTTACACACAATTTGCGTCCATATGAAATACTCAGGATTCCCTGCATTGTCCTTCTAAATCGAGATACGTTTTTACGGAAACGATAGGATTTTCTTTGGGGTTCCGAGTATCTCTTTTCCGATGCATTATTCCTCGTTTACTGCATCCCTCGCTAACTCACATTGACGAATTAACACACAATTTGCGTCCATATGAAATACTCTGGATTCCCTGCATTGTCCTTCTAAATCGAGATACGTTTCTACGGAAACGATAGGATTTTCTTTGGGGTTCCGAGTATCTCTTTTCCGATGCATTATTCCTCCTTTACTGCATCCCTCGCTCCCTCACATTAACGAATTAACACACAATTTGCGTCCATATGAAATACTCTGGATTTCCTGCATTGTCCTTCTAAATCGGGATTCGTTTCTACGGAAACGACAGGATTTTCTTTGGGATTCCGAGTATCTCTTTTCCGATGCATTATTCCTCCTTTACTGCATCCCTCGCTCCCTCACATTGCCGAATTAACACACAATTTGCGTCCATATGAAATACTCTGGGTTCCCTTCTTTATCTTTCTAAAACGAGATACGTTTCTACGGAAAGGATAGGATTTTCTTTTGGGAGTCGAGTATCTCTTTTCCGATGCATTATTCCTCCTTTACTGCATCCCTCGCTCCCTCACGTTGACGAATTAACACACAATTTGCGTCCATATGATATACTCTGGATTCCCTGCATTGTCCTTCTAAATCGAGATACGTTTCTACGGAAACGATAGGATTTTCTTTGGGGTTCCGAGTATCTCTTTTCCGATGCATTATTCCTCCTTTACTGCATCCCTCGCTCCCTCACATTGACGAATTAACACACAATTTGCGTCCATATGAAATACTCTGGATTCCCTGCATTGTCCTTCTAAATCGAGATACGTTTCTACGGAAACGATAGGATTTTCTTTGGGGTTCCGAGTATCTCTTTTCCGATGCATTATTCCTCCTTTACTGCATCCCTCGCTCCCTCACATTGACGAATTAACACACAATTTGCGTCCATATGAAATACTCTGGATTCCCTGCATTGTCCTTCTAAATCGAGATACGTTTCTATGGAAACGATAGGATTTTCTTTGGGGTTCCGAGTATCTGTTTTCCGATGCATTATTCCTCCTTTACTGCATCCCTCGCTAACTCACATTGACGAATTAACACACAATTTGCGTCCATATGAAATACTCTGGATTCCCTGCATTGTCCTTCTAAATCGAGATACGTTTCTACGGAAACGATAGGATTTTCTTTGGGGTTCCGAGTATCTCTTTTCCGATGCATTATTCCTCCTTTACTGCATCCCTCGCTCCCTCACATTAACGAATTAACACACAATTTGCGTCCATATGAAATACTCTGGATTTCCTGCATTGTCCTTCTAAATCGGGATTCGTTTCTACGGAAACGATAGGATTTTCTTTGGGGTTCCGAGTATCTCTTTTCCGATGCATTATTCCTCCTTTACTGCATCCCTCGCTCCCTCACATTGCCGAATTAACACACAATTTGCGTCCATATGAAATACTCTGGGTTCCCTTCTTTATCTTTCTAAAACGAGATACGTTTCTACGGAAACGATAGGATTTTCTTTGGGAGTCGAGTATCTCTTTTCCGATGCATTATTCCTACTTTACTGCATCCCTCGCTCCCTCACGTTGACGAATTAACACACAATTTGCGTCCATATGGAATACTCTTGATTCCCTGCATTGTCCTTCTAAATCGAGATACGTTTCTATGGAAACGATAGGATTTTCTTTGGGGTTCCGAGTATCTCTTATCCGATGCATTATTCCTCCTTTACTGCATCCCTCGCTCCCTCACATTGACGAATTAACACACAAATTGCGTCCATATGAAATACTCTGGATTCCCTCCATTGTCCTTCTAAATCGAGATACGTTTCTACGGAAACGGTAGGATTTTCTTTGGGGTTCCGAGTATCTCTTTTCCGATGCATTATTCCTCCTTTACTGCATCCCTCGCTCCCTCACATTGACGAATTAACACACAATTTGCGTCCATATGAAATAATCTGGATTCCCTGCTTTGTCCTTCTAAATCGAGGTACTTTTCTATTGAAACGATAGGATTTTCTTTGGGGTTCCGAGTATCTCTTTTCCGATGCATTATTCCTCCTTTATTGCATCCCTCGCTCCCTCACATTGACGAATTAACACACAATTTGCGTCCATATGAAATACTCTGGATTCCTTGCATTATGTTTCTAAAACGAGATACGTTTCTACGGAAACGATAGGATTTTCTTTGGTGTTCCGAGTATCTCTTTTCCGATGCATTATTCCTCCTTTACTGCATCCCTCGCTCCCTCACATTGACGAATTAACACACAATTTGCGTCCATATGAAATACTCTGGATTCCTTGCATTGTCCTTCTAAATCGAGATACGTTTCTACGGAAACGATAGGATTTTCTTTGGGGTTCCGAGTATCTCTTTTCCGATGCATTATTCCTCCTTTACTGCATCCCTCGCTCCCTCACATTGACGAATTAACACACAATTTGCGTCCATATGAAATACTCTGGATTCCCTGCATTGTCCTTCTAAATCGAGATACGTTTCTATGGAAACGATAGGATTTTCTTTGGGGTTCCGAGTATCTGTTTTCCGATGCATTATTCCTCCTTTACTGCATCCCTCGCTCCCTCACATTGACGAATTAACACACAATTTGCGTCCATATGGAATACTCTGGATTCCCTGCATTGTCCTTCTAAATCGAGATAAGTTTCTACGGAAACGATAGGATTATCTTTGGGGTTCCGAGTATCTCTTTTCCGATGCATTATTCCTCCTTTACTGCATCCCCCGCTCCCTCACATTGACGAATTAACACACAATTTGCGTCCATATGAAATACTCTGGATTCCCTGCATTGTCCTTGTAAATCGAGATACGTTTCTACGGAAACGATGGGATTTTCTTTGGGGTTCCGAGTATCTCTTTTCCGATGCATTATTCCTCCTTTACTGCATCCCTCGCTCCCTCACATTGACGAATTAACACACAATTTGCGTCCATATGATATACTCTGGATTCCCTGCATTGTCCTTCTAAGTCGAGATACGTTTCTACGGAAACGATAGGACTTTCTTTGGGGTTCCGAGTATCTCTTTTCCGATGCATTATTCCTCCTTTACTGCATCCCTCCCTCCCTCACATTGACGAATTTACACACAATTTGCGTCCATATGAAATACTCAGGATTCCCTGCATTGTCCTTCTAAATCGAGATACGTTTTTACGGAAACGATAGGATTTTCTTTGGGGTTCCGAGTATCTCTTTTCCGATGCATTATTCCTCGTTTACTGCATCCCTCGCTAACTCACATTGACGAATTAACACACAATTTGCGTCCATATGAAATACTCTGGATTCCCTGCATTGTCCTTCTAAATCGAGATACGTTTCTACGGAAACGATAGGATTTTCTTTGGGGTTCCGAGTATCTCTTTTCCGATGCATTATTCCTCCTTTACTGCATCCCTCGCTCCCTCACATTAACGAATTAACACACAATTTGCGTCCATATGAAATACTCTGGATTTCCTGCATTGTCCTTCTAAATCGGGATTCGTTTCTACGGAAACGACAGGATTTTCTTTGGGATTCCGAGTATCTCTTTTCCGATGCATTATTCCTCCTTTACTGCATCCCTCGCTCCCTCACATTGCCGAATTAACACACAATTTGCGTCCATATGAAATACTCTGGGTTCCCTTCTTTATCTTTCTAAAACGAGATACGTTTCTACGGAAAGGATAGGATTTTCTTTTGGGAGTCGAGTATCTCTTTTCCGATGCATTATTCCTCCTTTACTGCATCCCTCGCTCCCTCACGTTGACGAATTAACACACAATTTGCGTCCATATGATATACTCTGGATTCCCTGCATTGTCCTTCTAAATCGAGATACGTTTCTACGGAAACGATAGGATTTTCTTTGGGGTTCCGAGTATCTCTTTTCCGATGCATTATTCCTCCTTTACTGCATCCCTCGCTCCCTCACATTGACGAATTAACACACAATTTGCGTCCATATGAAATACTCTGGATTCCCTGCATTGTCCTTCTAAATCGAGATACGTTTCTACGGAAACGATAGGATTTTCTTTGGGGTTCCGAGTATCTCTTTTCCGATGCATTATTCCTCCTTTACTGCATCCCTCGCTCCCTCACATTGACGAATTAACACACAATTTGCGTCCATATGAAATACTCTGGATTCCCTGCATTGTCCTTCTAAATCGAGATACGTTTCTATGGAAACGATAGGATTTTCTTTGGGGTTCCGAGTATCTGTTTTCCGATGCATTATTCCTCCTTTACTGCATCCCTCGCTAACTCACATTGACGAATTAACACACAATTTGCGTCCATATGAAATACTCTGGATTCCCTGCATTGTCCTTCTAAATCGAGATACGTTTCTACGGAAACGATAGGATTTTCTTTGGGGTTCCGAGTATCTCTTTTCCGATGCATTATTCCTCCTTTACTGCATCCCTCGCTCCCTCACATTAACGAATTAACACACAATTTGCGTCCATATGAAATACTCTGGATTTCCTGCATTGTCCTTCTAAATCGGGATTCGTTTCTACGGAAACGATAGGATTTTCTTTGGGGTTCCGAGTATCTCTTTTCCGATGCATTATTCCTCCTTTACTGCATCCCTCGCTCCCTCACATTGCCGAATTAACACACAATTTGCGTCCATATGAAATACTCTGGGTTCCCTTCTTTATCTTTCTAAAACGAGATACGTTTCTACGGAAACGATAGGATTTTCTTTTGGGAGTCGAGTATCTCTTTTCCGATGCATTATTCCTACTTTACTGCATCCCTCGCTCCCTCACGTTGACGAATTAACACACAATTTGCGTCCATATGATATACTCTGGATTCCCTGCATTGTCCTTCTAAATCGAGATACGTTTCTACGGAAACGATAGGACTTTCTTTGGGGTTCCGAGTATCTCTTTTCCGATGCATTATTCCTCCTTTACTGCATCCCTCGCTCCCTCACATTGCCGAATTAACACACAATTTGCGTCCATATGAAAAACTCTGGATTCCCTGCACTATTTTTCTAAAACGAGATACGTTTCTACGGAAACGATAGGATTTTCTTTTGGGAGTCGAGTATCTCTTTTCCGATGCATTATTCCTCCTTTACTGCATCCCTCGCTCCCTCACATTGACGAATTAACACACAAATTGCGTCCATATGAAATACTCTGGATTCCCTGCATTGTCCTTCTAAATCGAGATACGTTTCTACGGAAACGGTAGGATTTTCTTTGGGGTTCCGAGTATCTCTTTTCCGATGCATTATTCGTCCTTTACTGCATCCCTCGCTCCCTCACATTGACGAATTAACACACAATTTGCGTCCATATGAAATACTCTGGATTCCCTGCATTGTCCTTCTAAATCGAGATACGTTTCTACGGAAACGATAGGATTTTCTTTGGGGTTCCGCGTATCTCTTTTCCGATGCATTATTCCTCCTTTACTGCATCCCTCGCTCCCTCACATTGACGAATTAACACACAATTTGCGTCCATATGAAATACTCTGGATTCCCTGCATTGTCCTTCTAAATCGAGATACGTTTCTATGGAAATGATAGGATTTTCTTTGGGGTTCCGAGTATCTCTTTTCCGATGCATTATTCCTCCTTTACTGCATCCCTCGCTCCCTCACATTGACGAATTAACACTCAAATTGCGTCCATATGAAATACTCTGGATTCCCTGCATTGTCCTTCTAATCGAGATACGTTTCTACGGAAACGATAGGATTTTCTTTGGGGTTCCGAGTACCTCTTTACCGATGCATTATTCCTCCTTTACTGCATCCCTCGCTCCCTCACATTGACGAATTAACACACAATTTGCGTCCATATGATATACTCTGGATTCCCTGCATTGTCCTTCTAAATCGAGATACGTTTCTACGGAAACGATAGGATTTTCTTTGGGGTTCCGAGTATCTCTTTTCCGATGCATTATTCCTCCTTTACTGCATCCCTCGCTCCCTCACATTGACGAATTAACACACAATTTGCGTCCATATGAAAAACTCTGGATTCCCTGCATTATTTTTCTAAAACGAGATACGTTTCTACGGAAACGATAGGAATTTCTTTTGGGAGTCGAGTATCTCTTTTCCGATGCATTATTCCTCCTTTACTGCATTTCTCGCACCCTCACATTGACGAATTAACACACAAATTGCGTCCATATGGAATACTCTTGATTCCCTGCATTGTCCTTCTAAATCGAGATACGTTTCTATGGAAACGATAGGATTTTCTTTGGGGTTCCGAGTATCTCTTTTCCGATGCATTATTCCTCCTTTACTGCATCCCTCGCTCCCTCACATTGACGAATTAACACACAAATTGCGTCCATATGAAATACTCTGGATTCCCTCCATTGTCCTTCTAAATCGAGATACGTTTCTACGGAAACGGTAGGATTTTCTTTGGGGTTCCGAGTATCTCTTTTCCGATGCATTATTCCTCCTTTACTGCATCCCTCGCTCCCTCACATTGACGAATTAACACACAATTTGCGTCCATATGAAATACTCTGGATTCCCTGCATTGTCCTTCTAAATCGAGATACGTTTCTACGGAAACGATAGGATTTTCTTTGGAGTTCCGAGTATCTCTTTTCCGATGCATTATTCCTCCTTTACTGCATCCCTCGCTCCCTCACATTGACGAATTAACACACAATTTGCGCCCATATGAAATACTCTGGATTCCCTGCATTGTCCTTCTAAATCGAGATACGTTTCTATGGAAACGATAGGATATTCTTTGGGGTTCCGAGTATCTCTTTTCCGATGCATTATTCCTCCTTTACTGCATCCCTCGCTCCCTCACATTGACGAATTAACACACAATTTGCGTCCATATGGAATACTCTGGATTCCCTGCATTGTCCTTCTAAATCGAGATAAGTTTCTACGGAAACGATAGGATTATCTTCGGGGTTCCGAGTATCTCTTTTCCGATACATTATTCCTCCTTTACTGCATCCCTCGCTCCCTCACATTGACGAATTAACACACAATTAGCGTCCATATGAAATACTCTGGATTCCCTGCATTGTCCTTGTAAATCGAGATACGTTTCTATGGAAACGATGGGATTTTCTTTGGGGTTCCGAGTATCTCTTTTCCGATGCATTATTCCTCCTTTACTGCATCCCTCGCTCCCTCACATTGACGAATTAACACACAATTGGCGTCCATTTGATATACTCTGGATTCCCTGCATTGTCCTTCTAAATCGAGATACGTTTCTACGGAAACGATAGGACTTTCTTTGGGGTTCCGAGTATCTCTTTTCCGATGCATTATTCCTCCTTTACTGCATCCCTCCCTCCCTCACATTGACGAATTAACACACAATTTGCGTCCATATGAAATACTCAGGATTCCCTGCATTGTCCTTCTAAATCGAGATACGTTTCTACGGAAACGATAGGATTTTCTTTGGGGTTCCGAGTATCTCTTTTCCGATGCATTATTCCTCGTTTACTGCATCCCTCGCTCCCTCACATTGACGAATTAACACACAATTTGCGTCCATATGAAATACTCTGGATTCCCTGCATTGTCCTTCTAAATCGAGATACGTTTCTACGGAAACGATAGGATTTTCTTTGGGGTTCCGAGTATCTCTTTTCCGATGCATTATTCCTCCTTTACTGCATCCCTCGCACCCTCACATTAACGAATTAACACACAATTAGCGTCCATATGAAATACTCTGGATTTCCTGCATTGTCCTTCTAAATCGGGATTCGTTTCTACGGAAACGACAGGATTTTCTTTGGGGTTCCGAGTATCTCTTTTCCGATGCATTATTCCTCCTTTACTGCATCCCTCGCTCCCTCACATTGCCGAATTAACACACAATTTGCGTCCATATGAAATACTCTGGGTTCCCTTCTTTATCTTTCTAAAACGAGATACGTTTCTACGGAAACGATAGGATTTTCTTTTGGGAGTCGAGTATCTCTTTTCCGATGCATTATTCCTCCTTTACTGCATTTCTCGCACCCTCACATTGACGAATTAAAACACAATTTGCGTCCATATGAAATACTCTGGATTCCCTGCATTGTCCTTCTAAATCGAGATACGTTTCTACGGAAACGATAGGATTTTCTTTGGGGTTCCGTGTATCGCTTATCCGATGCGTTATTCCTCCTTTGCTGCATCCCACGCTCCCTCACATTGACGAATTAACACACAATTTGCGTCCATATGGAATACTCTGTATTCCCTGCATTGTCCTTCTAAATCGAGATACGTTTCTATGGAAACGATAGGATTTTCTTTGGGGTTCCGAGTATCTCTTTTCCGATGCATTATTCCTCCTTTACTGCATCCCTCGCTCCCTCACATTGACGAATTAACACACAAATTGCGTCCATATGAAATACTCTGGATTCCCTCCATTGTCCTTCTAATTCGAGATACGTTTCTACGGAAACGGTAGGATTTTCTTTGGGGTTCCGAGTATCTCTTTTCCGATGCATTATTCCTCCTTTACTGCATCCCTCGCTCCCTCACATTGACGAATTAACACACAATTTGCGTCCATATGAAATACTCTGGATTCCCTGCATTGTCCTTCTAAATCGAGATACGTTTCTACGGAAACGATAGGATTTTCTTTGGAGTTCCGAGTATCTCTTTTCCGATGCATTATTCCTCCTTTACTGCATCCCTCGCTCCCTCACATTGACGAATTAACACACAATTTGCGCCCATATGAAATACTCTGGATTCCCTGCATTGTCCTTCTAAATCGAGATACGTTTCTATGGAAACGATAGGATATTCTTTGGGGTTCCGAGTATCTCTTTTCCGATGCATTATTCCTCCTTTACTGCATCCCTCGCTCCCTCACATTGACGAATTAACACACAATTTGCGTCCATATGGAATACTCTGGATTCCCTGCATTGTCCTTCTAAATCGAGATAAGTTTCTACGGGAACGATAGGATTATCTTCGGGGTTCCGAGTATCTCTTTTCCGATGCATTATTCCTCCTTTACTGCATCCCTCGCTCCCTCACATTGACGAATTAACACACAATTTGCGTCCATATGAAATACTCTGGATTCCCTGCATTGTCCTTGTAAATCGAGATGCGTTTCTACGGAAACGATGGGATTATCTTTGGGGTTCCGAGTATCTCTTTTCCGATGCATTATTCCTCCTTTACTGCATCCCTCGCTCCCTCACATTGACGAATTAACACACAATTGGCGTCCATTTGATATACTCTGGATTCCCTGCATTGTCCTTCTAAATCGAGATACGTTTCTACGGAAACGATAGGACTTTCTTTGGGGTTCCGAGTATCTCTTTTCCGATGCATTATTCCTCCTTTACTGCATCCCTCCCTCCCTCACATTGACGAATTAACACACAATTTGCGTCCATATGAAATACTCAGGATTCCCTGCATTGTCCTTCTAAATCGAGATACGTTTCTACGGAAACGATAGGATTTTCTTTGGGGTTCCGAGTATCTCTTTTCCGATGCATTATTCCTCGTTTACTGCATCCCTCGCTCCCTCACATTGACGTATTAACACACAATTTGCGTCCATATGAAATACTCTGGATTCCCTGCATTGTCCTTCTAAATCGAGATACGTTTCTACGGAAACGATAGGATTTTCTTTGGGGTTCCGAGTATCTCTTTTCCGATGCATTATTCCTCCTTTACTGCATCCCTCGCTCCCTCACATTAACGAATTAACACACAATTAGCGTCCATATGAAATACTCTGGATTTCCTGCATTGTCCTTCTAAATCGGGATTCGTTTCTACGGAAACGACAGGATTTTCTTTGGGGATCCGAGTATCTCTTTTCCGATGCATTATTCCTCCTTTACTGCATCCCTCGCTCCCTCACATTGCCGAATTAACACACAATTTGCGTCCATATGAAATACTCTGGGTTCCCTTCTTTATCTTTCTAAAACGAGATACGTTTCTACGGAAACGATAGGATTTTCTTTTGGGAGTCGAGTATCTCTTTTCCGATGCATTATTCCTCCTTTACTGCATCCCTCGCTCCCTCACGTTGACGAATTAACACACAATTTGCGTCCATATGATATACTCTGGATTCCCTGCATTGTCCTTCTAAATCGAGATACGTTTCTACGGAAACGATAGGATTTTCTTTGGGGTTCCGAGGATCTCTTTTCCAATGCATTATTCCTCCTTTACTGCATTTCTCGCACCCTCACATTGACGAATTAACACACAATTTGCGTCCTTATGAAATACTCTGTATTCCCTGCATTGTCCTTCTAAATCGAGATACGTTTCTACGGAAACGATAAGATTTTCTTTGGGGTTCCGTGTATCGCTTATCCGATACATTATTCCTCCTTTACTGCATCCCTCGCTCCCTCGCATTGACGAATTAACACACAATTTGCGTCCATATGGAATACTCGTGATTCCCTGCATTGTCCTTCTAAATCGAGATACGTTTCTATGGAAACGATAGGATTTTCTTTGGGGTTCCGAGTATCTCTTTTCCGATGCATTATTCCTCCTTTACTGCATCCCTCGCTCCCTCACATTGACGAATTAACACACAAATTGCGTCCATATGAAATACTCTGGATTCCCTGCATTGTCCTTCTAAATCGAGATACGTTTCTACGGAAACGGTAGGATTTTCTTTGGGGATCCGAGTATCTCTTTTCCGATGCATTATTCCTCCTTTACTGCATCCCTCGCTCCCTCACATTGACGAATTAACACACAATTTGCGTCCATATGAAATACTCTGGATTCCCTGCATTGTCCTTCTAAATCGAGATACGTTTCTACGGAAACGATAGGATTTTCTTTGGGGTTCCGAGTATCTCTTTTCCGATGCATTATTCCTCCTTTACTGCATCCCTCGCTCCCTCACATTGACGAATTAACACGCAATTTGCGTCCATATGAAATACTCTGGATTCCCTGCATTGTCCTTCTAAATCGAGATACGTTTCTACGGAAACGATAGGACTTTCTTTGGGGTTCCGAGTATCTCTTTTCCGATGTATTATTCCTCGTTTACTGCATCCCTCGCTAACTCACATTGACGAATTAACACACAATTTGCGTCCATATGAAATACTCTGGATTCCTTGCATTATGTTTCTAAAACGAGATACGTTTCTACGGAAACGACAGGATTTTCTTTGGGGTTCCGAGTATCTCATTTCCGATGCATTATTCCTCCTTTACTGCATCCCTCGCTCCCTCACATTGACGAATTAACACACAATTTGCGTCCATATGAAATACTCTGGATTCCTTGCATTGTCCTTCTACATCGAGATACGTTTCTACGGAAACGATAGGATTTTCTTTGGGGTTCCGAGTATCTCTTTTCCGATGCATTATTCCTCCTTTACTGCATCCCTCGCTCCCTCACATTGCCCAATTAATACACAATATGCGTCCATATGAAATACTCTGGTTTCCCTGCATTATCTTCCTAAAACGAGATACGTTTCTACGGAAACGATTGGATTTTCTTTTGGGAGTCGAGTATCTCTTTTCCGATGCATTATTCCTCCTTTACTGCATCCCTCGCTCCCTCACGTTGACGAATTAACACACAATTTGCGTCCATATGATATACTCTGGATTCCCTGCATTGTCCTTCTAAATCGAGATACGTTTCTACGGAAACGATAGGATTTTCTTTGGGGTTCCGAGGATCTCTTTTCCAATGCATTATTCCTCCTTTACTGCATTTCTTGCACCCTCACATTGACGAATTAACACACAATTTGCGTTCATATGAAATACTCTGTATTCCCTGCATTGTCCTTCCAAATCGAGATACGTTTCTACAGAAACGATAGGATTTTCTTTGGGGTTCCGTGTATCGCTTATCCGATACATTATTCCTCCTTTACTGCATCCCTCGCCCCCTCACATTGACGAATTAACACACAATTTGCGTCCATATGGAATACTCTTGATTCCCTGCATTGTCCTTCTAAATCGAAATACGTTTCTATGGAAACGATAGGATTTTCTTTGGGGTTCCGAGTATCTCTTTTCCGATGCATTATTCCTCCTTTACTGCATCCCTCGCTCCCTCACATTGACGAATTAACACACAAATTGCGTCCATATGATATACTCTGGATTCCCTGCATTGTCCTTCTAAATCGAGATACGTTTCTACGGAAACGGTAGGATTTTCTTTGGGGTTCCGAGTATCTCTTTTCCGATGCATTATTCCTCCTTTACTGCATCCCTCGCTCCCTCACATTGACGAATTAACACACAATTTGCGTCCATATGAAATACTCTGGATTCCTTGCATTGTCCTTCTAAATCGAGATACGTTTCTACGGAAACGATAGAATTTTCTTTGGGGTTCCGAGTATCTCTTTTCCGATGCATTATTCCTCCTTTACTGCATCCCTCGCTCCCTCACATTGACGAATTAACACACAATTTGCGTCCATATGATATACTCTGGATTCCCTGCATTGTCCTTCTAAATCGAGATACGTTTCTACGGAAACGATAGGATTTTCTTTGGGGTTCCGAGTATCTCTTTTCCGATGCATTATTCCTCCTTTACTGCATCCCTCGCTCCCTCACATTGACGAATTAACACACAATTTGCGTCCATATGAAAAACTCTGGATTCCCTGCACTATTTTCCTAAAACGAGATACGTTTCTACGGAAACGATAGGATTTTCTTTTGGGAGTCGAGTATCTCTTTTCCGATGCATTATTCCTCCTTTACTGCATTTCTCGCACCCTCACATTGACGAATTGACACACAATTTGCGTCCATATGAAATACTCTGGATTCCCTGCATTGTCCTTCTAAATCGAGATACGTTTCTACGGAAACGATAGGATTTTCTTTGGGGTTCCGTGTATCGCTTATCCGATGCGTTATTCCTTCTTTACTGTATCCCTCGCTCCCTCACATTGACGAATTAACACACAATTTGCGTCCATATGGAATAGTCTTGATTCCCTGCATTGTCCTTCTAAATCGAGATACGTTTCTATGGAAACGATAGGATTTTCTTTGGGGTTCCGAGTATCTCTTATCCGATGCATTATTCCTCCGTTACTGCATCCCTCGCTCCCTCACATTGACGAATTAACACACAAATTGCGTCCATATGAAATACTCTGGATTCCCTGCATTGTCCTTCTAAATCGAGATACGTTTCTACGGAAACGGTAGGATTTTCTTTGGGGTTCCGAGTATATCTTTCCCGATGCATTATTCCTCCTTTACTGCATCCCTCGCTCCCTCACATTGACGAATTAACACACAATTTGCGTCCATATGAAATACTCTGGATTCCCTGCATTGTCCTTCTAAATCGAGACACGTTTCTACGGAAACGATAGGATTTTCTTTGGGGTTCCGAGTATCTCTTTTCCGATGCATTATTCCTCCTTCACTGCATCCCTCCCTCCCTCACATTGACGAATTAACACACAATTTGCGTCCATATGAAATACTCTGGATTCCCTGCATTGTCCTTCTAAATCAAGATACGTTTCTACGGAAACGAAAGGACATTCTTTGGGGTTCCGAGTATCTCTTTTCCGATGCATTATTCCTCCTTTACTGCATCCCTCCCCCCCTCACATTGACGAATTAACACACAATTTGCGTCCATATGAAATACTCAGGATTCCCTGCATTGTCCTTCTAAATCGAGATACGTTTCTACGGAAACGATAGGATTTTCTTTGGGGTTCCGAGTATCTCTTTTCCGATGCATTATTCCTCGTTTACTGCATCCCTCGCTAACTCACATTGACGAATTAACACACAATTTGCGTCCATATGAAATACTCTGGATTCCTTGCATTATGTTTCTAAAACGAGATACGTTTCTACGGAAACGACAGGATTTTCTTTGGGGTTCCGAGGATCTCATTTCCGATGCATTATTCCTCCTTTACTGCATCCCTCGCTCCCTCACATTGACGAATTAACACACAATTAGCGTCCATATGAAATACTCTGGATTCCTTGCATTGTCCTTCTAAATCGAGATACGTTTCTACGGAAACGATAGGATTTTCTTTGGGGTTCCGAGTATCTCTTTTCCGATGCATTATTCCTCCTTTACTGCATCCCTCGCTCCCTCACATTGCCCAATTAACACACAATATGCGTCCATATGAAATACTCTGGTTTCCGTGCATTATCTTTCTAAAACGAGATACGTTTCTACGGAAGCGATTGGATTTTCTTTTGGGAGTCGAGTATCTCTTTTCCGATGCATTATTCCTCCTTTACTGCATCCCTCGCTCCCTCACGTTGACGAATTAACACACAATTTGCGTCCATATGATATACTCTGGATTCCCTGCATTGTCCTTCTAAATCGAGATACGTTTCTACGGAAACGATAGGATATTCTTTGGGGTTCCGAGGATCTCTTTTCCAATGCATTATTCCTCCTTTACTGCATTTCTCGCACCCTCACATTGACGAATTAACACACAATTTGCGTCCATATGAAATACTCTGTATTCCCTGCATTGTCCTTCTAAATCGAGATACGTTTCTACGGAAACGATAGGATTTTCTTTGGGGTTCCGTGTATCGCTTATCCGATACATTATTCCTCCTTTACTGCATCCCTCGCTCCCTCACATTGACGAATTAACACACAATTTGCGTCCATATGGAATACTCTTGATTCCCTGCATTGTCCTTCTAAATCGAAATACGTTTCTATGGAAACGATAGGTTTTTCTTTGGGGTTCCGAGTATCTCTTTTCCGATGCATTATTCCTCCTTTACTGCATCCCTCGCTCCCTCACATTGACGAATTAACACACAAATTGCGTCCATATGAAATACTCTGGATTCCCTGCATTGTCCTTCTAAATCGAGATACGTTTCTACGGAAACGGTAGGATTTTCTTTGGGGTTCCGAGTATCTCTTTTCCGATGCATTATTCCTCCTTTACTGCATCCCTCGCTCTCTCACATTGACGAATTAACACACAATTTGCGTCCATATGAAATACTCTGGATTCCCTGCATTGTCCTTCTAAATCGAGATACGTTTCTACGGAAACGATATTATTTTCTTTGGGGTTCCGCGTATCTCTTTTCCGATGCATTATTCCTCCTTTACTGCATCCCTCGCTCCCTCACATTGACGAATTAACACACAATTTGCGTCCATATGAAATACTCTTGATTCCCTGCATTGTCCTTCTAAATCGAGATACGTTTCTATGGAAACGATAGGATTTTCTTTGGGGTTCCGAGTATCTCTATTCCGATGCATTATTCCTCCTTTACTGCATCCCTCGCTCCCTCACATTGACGAATTAACACACAATTTGCGTCCATATGAAATACTCTGGATTCCTTGCATTATGTTTCTAAAACGAGATACGTTTCTACGGAAACGATAGGATTTTCTTTGGGGTTCCGAGTATCTCTTTTCCGATGCATTATTCCTCCTTTACTGCATCCCTCGCTCCCTCACATTGACGAATTAACACACAATTTGCGTCCATATGATATACTCTGGATTCCCTGCATTGTCCTTCTAAATCGAGATACGTTTCTACGGAAACGATAGGATTTTCTTTGGGGTTCCGAGTATCTCTTTTCCGATGCATTATTCCTCCTTTACTGCATCCCTCGCTCCCTCACATTGACGAATTAACACACAATTTGCGTCCATATGAAAAACTCTGGATTCCCTGCACTATTTTTCTAAAACGAGGTACGTTTCTACGGAAACGATAGGATTTTCTTTTGGGAGTCGAGTATCTCTTTTCCGATGCATTATTCCTCCTTTACTGCATTTCTGGCACCCTCACATTGACGAATTAACACACAATTTGCGTCCATATGAAATACTCTGGATTCCCTGCATTGTCCTTCTAAATCGAGATACGTTTCTACGGAAACGATAGGATTTTCTTTGGGGTTCCGTGTATCGCTTATCCGATGCGTTATTCCTCCTTTACTGCATCCCTCGCTCCCTCACATTGACGAATTAACACACAATTTGCGTCCATATGGAATACTCTTGATTCCCTGCATTGTCCTTCTAAATCGAGATACGTTTCTATGGAAACGATAGGATTTTCTTTGGGGTTCCGAGTATCTCTTTTCCGATGCATTATTCCTCCTTTACTGCATCCCTCGCTCCCTCACATTGACGAATTAACACACAAATTGCGTCCATATGAAATACTCTGGATTCCCTCCATTGTCCTTCTAAATCGAGATACGTTTCTACGGAAACGGTAGGATTTTCTTTGGGGTTCCGAGTATCTCTTTTCCGATGCATTATTCCTCCTTTACTGCATCCCTCGCTCCCTCACATTTACGAATTAACACACAATTTGCGTCCATATGAAATACTCTGGATTCCCTGCATTGTCCTTCTAAATCGAGATACGTTTCTACGGAAACGATAGGATTTTCTTTGGGGTTCCGAGTATCTCTTTTCCGATGAATTATTCCTCCTTTACTGCATCCCTCGCTCCCTCACATTGACGAATTAACACACAATTTGCGTCCATATGAAATACTCTGGATTCCCTGCATTGTCCTTCTAAATCGAGATACGTTTCTATGGAAACGATAGGATTTTCTTTGGGGTTCCGAGTATCTCTTTTCCGATGCATTATTCCTCCTTTACTGCATCCCTCGCTCACTCACATTGACGAATTAACACACAATTTGCGTCCATATGGAATACTCTGGATTCCCTGCATTGTCCTTCTAAATCGAGATAAGTTTCTACGGAAACGATAGGATTCCCTTTGGGGTTCCGAGTATCTCTTTTCCGATGCATTATTCCTCCTTTACTGCATCCCCCGCTCCCTCACATTGACGAATTAACACACAATTTGCGTCCATATGAAATACTCTGGATTCCCTGCATTGTCCTTGTAAATCGAGATACGTTTCTACGGAAACGATGGGATTTTCTTTGGGGTTCCGAGTATCTCTTTTCCGATGCATTATTCCTCCTTTACTGCATCCCTCGCTCCCTCACATTGACGAATTAACACACAATTGGCGTCCATATGATATACTCTGGATTCCCTGCATTGTCCTTCTAAATCGAGATACGTTTCTACGGAAACGATAGGACTTTCTTTGGGGTTCCGAGTATCTCTTTTCCGATGCATTATTCCTCCTTTACTGCATCCCTCCCTCCCTCACATTGACGAATTAACACACAATTTGCGTCCATATGAAATACTCAGGATTCCCTTTATTGTCCTTCTAAATCGAGATACGTTTCTACGGAAACGATAGGATTTTCTTTGGGGTTCCGAGTATCTCTTTTCCGATGCATTATTCCTCGTTTACTGCATCCCTCGCTAACTCACATTGACGAATTAACACACAATTTGCGTCCATATGAAATACTCTGGATTCCCTGCATTGTCCTTCTAAATCGAGATACGTTTCTACGGAAACGATAGGATTTTCTTTGGGGTTCCGAGTATCTCTTTTCCGATGCATTATTCCTCCTTTACTGCTTCCCTCGCTCCCTCACATTAACGAATTAACACACAATTTGCGTCCATATGAAATACTCTGGATTTCCTGCATTGTCCTTCTAAATCGGGATTCGTTTCTACGGAAACGACAGGATTTTCTTTGGGGTTCCGAGTATCTCTTTTCCGATGCATTATTCCTCCTTTACTGCATCCCTCGCTCCCTCACATTGCCGAGTTAACACTCAATTTGCGTCCATATGAAATACTCTGGGTTCCCTTCTTTATCTTTCTAAAACGAGATACGTTTCTACGGAAACGATAGGATTTTCTTTTGGGAGTCGAGTATCTCTTTTCCGATGCATTATTCCTCCTTTACTGCATCCCTCGCTCCCTCACGTTGACGAATTAACACACAATTTGCGTCCATATGATATACTCTGGATTCCCTGCATTGTCCTTCTAAATCGAAATACGTTTCTACGGAAACGATAGGATTTTCTTTGCGGTTCCGAGGATCTCTTTTCCAATGCATTATTCCTCCTTTACTGCATTTCTCGCACCCTCACATTGACGAATTAACACACAATTTGCGTCCATATGAAATACTCTGTATTCCCTGCATTGTCCTTCTAAATCGAGATACGTTTCTACGGAAACGATAAGATTTTCTTTGGGGTTCCGTGTATCGCTTATCCGATACATTATTCCTCCTTTACTGCATCCCTCGCTCCCTCACATTGACGAATTAACACACAATTTGCGTCCATATGGAATACTCTTGATTCCCTGCATTGTCCTTCTAAATGGAGATACGTTTCTATGGAAACGATAGGATTTTCTTTGGGGTTCCGAGTATCTCTTTTCCGATGCATTATTCCTCCTTTACTGCATCCCTCGCTCCCTCACATTGACGAATTAACACACAAATTGGGTCCATATGAAATACTCTGGATTCCCTGCATTGTCCTTCTAAATCGAGATACGTTTCTACGGAAACGATAGGATTTTCTTTGGGGTTCCGAGTATCTCTTTTCCGATGCATTATTCCTCCTTTACTGCATATCTCGCTCCCTCACATTGACGAATTAACACACAATTTGCGTCCATATGAAAAACTCTGGATTCCCTGCATTGATTTCTAAATCGGGATTCGTTTCTACGGAAACGATAGGATTTTCTTTTGGGAGTCGAGTATCTCTTTTCCGATGCATTATTCCTCCTTTACTGCATTTCTCGCACCCTCACATTGACGAATTAACACACAATTTGCGTCCATATGAAATACTCTGGATTCCCTGCATTGTCCTTCTAAATCGAGATACGTTTCTACGGAAACGATAGGATTTTCTTTGGGGTTCCGTGTATCGCTTATCCGATGCGTTATTCCTCCTTTACTGCATCCCTCGCTCCCTCACATTGACGAATTAACACACAATTTGCGTCCATATGGAATACTCTTGATTCCCTGCATTGTCCTTCTAAATCGAGATACGTTTCTATGGAAACGATAGGATTTTCTTTGGGGTTCCGAGTATCTCTTTTCCAATGCATTATTCCTCCTTTACTGCATCCCTCGCTCCCTCACATTGACGAATTAACACACAAATTGCGTCCATATGAAATACTCAGGATTCCCTGCATTGTCCTTCTAAATCGAGATACGTTTCTACGGAAACGGTAGGATTTTCTTTGGGGTTCCGAGTATCTCTTTTCCGATGCACTATTCCTCCTTTACTGCATCCCTCGCTCCCTCACATTGACGAATTAACACACAATTTGCGTCCATATGAAATACTCTGGATTCCCTGCATTGTCCTTCTAAATCGAGATACGTTTCTACGGAAACGATAGGATTTTCTTTGGGGTTCCGAGTATCTCTTTTCCGATGCATTATTCCTCCTTTACTGCATCCCTCGCTCCCTCACATTGACGAATTAACACACAATTTGCGTCCATATGAAATACTCTGGATTCCCTGCATTGTCCTTCTAAATCGAGATACGTTTCTATGGAAATGATAGGATTTTCTTTGGGGTTCCGAGTATCTCTTTTCCGATGCATTATTCCTCCTTTACTGCATCCCTCGCTCCCTCACATTGACGAATTAACACACAATTTGCGTCCATATGGAATACTCTGGATTCCCTGCATTGTCCTTCTAAATCGAGATAAGTTTCTACGGAAACGATAGGATTATCTTTGGGGTTCCGAGTATCTCTTTTCCGATGCATTATTCCTCCTTTACTGCATTTCTCGCACCCTGACATTGACGAATTAACACACAATTTGCGTCCATATGAAATACTCTGGATTCCTTGCATTATGTTTCTAAAACGAGATACGTTTCTACGGAAACGATAGGATTTTCTTTGGGGTTCCGAGTATCTCTTTTCCGATGCATTATTCCTCTTTATTGCATCCCTCGCTCCCTCACATTGACGAATTAACACACAATTTGCGTCCATATGAAATACTCTGGATTCCTTGCATTGTCCTTCTAAATCGAGATACGTTTCTACGGAATCGATAGGATTTTCTTTGGGGTTCCGAGTATCTCTTTTCCGATGCATTATTCCTCCTTTACTGCGTCCCTCGCTCCCTCACATTGACGAATTAACACACAATTTGCGTCCATATGATATACTCTGGATTCCCTGCATTGTCCTTCTAAATCGAGATACGTTTCTACGGAAACGATAGGATTTTCTTTGGGGTTCCGAGTATCTCTTTTCCGATGCATTATTCCTCCTTTACTGCATCCCTCGCTCCCTCACATTGAAGAATTAACACACAATTTGCGTCCATATGAAAAACTCTAGATTCCCTGCATTGTCCTTCTAAATCGGGATTCGTTTCTACGGAAACGATAGGATTTTCTTTTGGGAGTCGAGTTTCTCTTTTCCGATGCATTATTCCTCCTTTACTGCATTTCTCGCACCCTCACATTGACGAATTAACACACAATTTGCGTCCATATGAAATACTCTGGATTCCCTGCATTGTCCTTCTAAATCGAGATACGTTTCTACGGAAACGATAGGATTTTCTTTGGGGTTCCGTGTATCGCTTATCCGATGCGTTATTCCTCCTTTACTGCATCCCTCGCTCCCTCACATTGACGAATTAACACACAATTTGCGTCCATATGGAATACTCTTGATTCCCTGCATTGTCCTTCTAAATCGAGATACGTTTCTATGGAAACGATAGGATTTTCTTTGGGGTTCCGAGTATCTCTTTTCCGATGCATTATTCCTCCTTTACTGCATCCCTCGCTCCCTCACATTGACGAATTAACACACAAATTGCGTCCATATGAAATACTCTGGATTCCCTCCATTGTCCTTCTAAATCGAGATACGTTTCTACGGAAACGGTAGGATTTTCTTTGGGGTTCCGAGTATCTCTTTTCCGATGCATTATTCCTCCTTTACTGCATCCCTCGCTCCCTCACATTGACGAATTAACACACAATTTGCGTCCATATGAAATACTCTGGATTCCCTGCATTGTCCTTCTAAATCGAGATACGTTTCTACGGAAACGATAGGATTTGCTTTGGGGTTCCGAGTATCTCTTTTCCGATGCATTATTCCTCCTTTACTGCATCCCTCGCTCCCTCACATTGACGCATTAAACACACAATTTGCGTCCATATGAAATACTCTGGATTCCCTGCATTGTCCTTCTAAATCGAGATACGTTTCTATGGAAAAGATAGGATTTTCTTTGGGGTTCCGAGTATCTCTTTTCCGATGCATTATTCCTCCTTTATTGCATCCCTCGCTCCATCACATTGACGAATTAACACACAATTTGCGTCCATATGGAATACTCTGGATTCCCTGCATTGTCCTTCTAAATCGAGATAAGTTTCTACGGAAACGATAGGATTATCTTTGGGGTTCCGAGTATCTCTTTTCCGATGCATTATTCCTCCTTTACTGCATTTCTCGCACCCTCACATTGACGAATTAACACACAATTTGCGTCCATATGAAATACTCTGTATTCCCTGCATTGTCCTTCTAAATCGAGATACGTTTCTACGGAAACGATAGGATTTTCTTTGGGGTTCCGTGTATCGCTTATCCGATACATTATTCCTCCTTTACTGCATCCCTCGCTCCCTCACATTGACGAATTAACACACAATTTGCGTCCATATGGAATACTCTTGATTCCCTGCATTGTCCTTCTAAATCGAGATACGTTTCTATGGAAACGATAGGATTTTCTTTGGGGTTCCGAGTATCTCTTTTCCGATGCATTATTCCTCCTTTACTGCATCCCTCGCTCCCTCACATTGACGAATTAACACACAAATTGCGTCCATATGAAATACTCTGGATTCCCTGCATTGTCCTTCTAAATCGAGATACGTTTCTACGGAAACGGTAGGATTTTCTTTGGGGTTCCGAGTATCTCTTTTCCGATGCATTATTCCTCCTTTACTGCATCCCTCGCTCCCTCACATTGACGAATTAACACACAATTTGCGTCTATATGAAATACTCTGGATTCCCTGCATTGTCCTTCTAAATCGAGATACGTTTCTACGGAAACGATAGGATTTTTTTGGGGTTCCGCGTATCTCTTTTCCGATGCATTATTCCTCCTTTACTGCATCCCTCGCTCCCTCACATTGACGAATTAACACACAATTTGCGTCCATATGAAATACTCTGGATTCCCTGCATTGTCCTTCTAAATCGAGATACGTTTCTATGGAAACGATAGGATTTTCTTTGGGGTTCCGAGTATCTCTTTTCCGATGCATTATTCCTCCTTTACTGCATCCCTCGCTCCCTCACATTGACGAATTAACACACAATTTGCGTCCATATGAAATACTCTGAATTCCTTGCATTTTGTTTCTAAAACGAGATACGTTTCTACGGAAACGATAGGATTTTCTTTGGGGTTCCGAGTATCTCTTTTCCGATGCATTATTCCTACTTTACTGCATCCCTCGCTCCCTCACATTGACGAATTAACACACAATTTGCGTCCATATGAAATACTCTGGATTCCTTGCATTGTCCTTCTAAATCGAGATACGTTTCTACGGAAACGATAGGATTTTCTTTGGGGTTCCTAGTATCTCTTTTCCGATGCATTATTCCTCCTTTACTGCATCCCTCGCTCCCTCACATTGACGAATTAACACACAATTTGCGTCCATATGATATACTCTGGATTCCCTGCATTGTCCTTCTAAATCGAGATACGTTTCTACGGAAACGATAGGATTTTCTTTGCGGTTCCGAGTATCTCTTTTCCGATGCATTATTCCTCCTTTACTGCATCCCTCGCTCCCTCACATTGACGAATTAGCACACAATTTGCGTCCATATGAAAAACTCTGGATTCCCTGCATTATTTTTCTAAAACGAGATACGTTTCTACGGAAACGATAGGATTTTCTTTTGGGAGTCGAGTATCTCTTTTCCGATGCATTATTCCTCCTTTACTGCATTTTTCGCACCCTCACATTGACGAATTAACACACAATTTGCGTCCATATGAAATACTCTGGATTCCCTGCATTGTCCTTCTAAATCGAGATACGTTTCTACGGAAACGATAGGATTTTCTTTGGGGTTCCGTGTATCGCTAATCCGATGCGTTATTCCTCCTTTACTGCATTTTTCGCACCCTCACATTGACGAATTAACACACAATTTGCGTCCATATGAAATACTCTGGATTTCCTGCATTGTCCTTCTAAATCGGGATTCGTTTCTACGGAAACGACAGGATTTTCTTTGGGGTTCCGAGTATCTCTTTTCCGATGCATTATTCCTCCTTTACTGCATCCCTCGCTCCCTCACATTGCCGAATTAACACTCAATTTGCGTCCATATGAAATACTCTGGGTTCCCTTCTTTATCTTTCTAAAATGAGATACGTTTCTACGGAAACGATAGGATTTTCTTTTGGGAGTCGAGTATCTCTTTTCCGATGCATTATTCCTCCTTTACTGCATCCCTCGCTCCCTCACGTTGACGAATTAACACACAATTTGCGTCCATATGATATACTCTGGATTCCCTGCATTGTCCTTCTAAATCGAAATACGTTTCTACGGAAACGATAGGATTTTCTTTGGGGTTCCGAGGATCTCTTTTCCAATGCATTATTCCTCCTTTACTGCATTTCTCGCACCCTCACATTGACGAATTAACACACAATTTGCGTCCATATGAAATACTCTGTATTCCCTGCATTGTCCTTCTAAATCGAGATACGTTTCTACGGAAACGAAAAGATTTTCTTTGGGGTTCCGTGTATCGCTTATCCGATACATTATTCCTCCTTTACTGCATCCCTCGCTCCCTCACATTGACGAATTAACACACAATTTGCGTCCATATGGAATACTCTTGATTCCCTGCATTGTCCTTCTAAATCGAGATACGTTTCTATGGAAACGATAGGATTTTCTTTGGGGTTCCGAGTATCTCTTTTCCGATGCATTATTCCTCCTTTACTGCATCCCTCGCTCCCTCACATTGACGAATTAACACACAAATTGGGTCCATATGAAATACTCTGGATTCCCTGCATTGTCCTTCTAAATCGAGATACGTTTCTATGGAAACGATAAGACTTTCTTTGGGGTTCCGCGTATCTCTTTTCCGATGCATTATTCCTCCTTTACTGCATCCCTCGCTCCCTCACATTGACGAATTAATACACAATTTGCGTCCATATGAAATACTCTGGATTCCTTGCATTATGTTTCTAAAACGAGATACGTTTCTACGGAAACGATAGGATTTTCTTTGGGGTTCCGAGTATCTCTTTTCCGATGCATTATTCCTCCTTTATGGCATCCCTCGCTCCCTCACATTGACGAATTAACACACAATTTGCGTCCATATGAAATACTCTGGATTCCTTGCATTGTCCTTCTAAATCGAGATACGTTTCTACGGAAACGATAGGATTTTCTTTGGGGTTCCGAGTATCTCTTTTCCGATGCATTATTCCTCCTTTACTGCATCCCTCGCTCCCTCACATTGACGAATTAACACACAATTTGCGTCCATATGATATACTCTGGATTCCCTGCATTGTCCTTCTAAATCGAGATACGTTTCTACGGAAACGATAGGATTTTCTTTGGGGTTCCGAGTATCTCTTTTCCGATGCATTATTCCTCCTTTACTGCATCCCTCGCTCCCTCACATTGACGAATTAACACACAATTTGCGTCCATATGAAAAACTCTGGATTCCCTGCATTGATTTCTAAATCGGGATTCGTTTCTACGGAAACGATAGGATTTTCTTTTGGGAGTCGAGTATCTCTTTTCCGATGCATTATTCCTCCTTTACTGCATTTCTCGCACCCTCACATTGACGAATTAACACACAATTTGCGTCCATATGAAATACTCTGGATTCCCTGCATTGTCCTTCTAAATCGAGATACGTTTCTACGGAAACGATAGGATTTTCTTTGGGGTTCCGTGTATCGCTTATCCGATGCTTTATTCCTCCTTTACTGCATCCCTCGCTCCCTCACATTGACGAATTAACACACAATTTGCGTCCATATGGAATACTCTTGATTCCCTGCATTGTCCTTCTAAATCGAGATACGTTTCTATGGAAACGATAGGATTTTCTTTGGGGTTCCGAGTATCTCTTTTCCGATGCATTATTCCTCCTTTACTGCATCCCTCGCTCCCTCACATTGACGAATTAACACACAAATTGCGTCCATACGAAATACTCAGGATTCCCTCCATTGTCCTTCTAAATCGAGATACGTTTCTACGAAAACGGTAGGATTTTCTTTGGGGTTCCGAGTATCTCTTTTCCGATGCACTATTCCTCCTTTACTGCATCCCTCGCTCCCTCACATTGACGAATTAACACACAATTTGCGTCCATATGAAATACTCTGGATTCCCTGCATTGTCCTTCAAAATCGAGATACGTTTCTACGGAAACGATAGGATTTTCTTTGGGGTTCCGCGTATCTCTTTTCCGATGCATTATTCCTCCTTTACTGCATCCCTCGCTCCCTCACATTGACGAATTAACACACAATTAGCGTCCATATGAAATACTCTGGATTCCCTGCATTGTCCTTCTAAATCGAGATACGTTTCTATGGAAACGATAGGATTTTCTTTGGGGTTCCGAGTATCTCTTTTCCGATGCATTATTCCTCCTTTACTGCATCCCTCGCTCCCTCACATTGACGAATTAACACACAATTTGCGTCCATATGAAATACTCTGAATTCCTTGCATTTTGTTTCTAAAACGAGATACGTTTCTACGGAAACGATAGGATTTTCTTTGGGGTTCCGAGTATCTCTTTTCCGATGCATTATTCCTACTTTACTGCATCCCTCGCTCCCTCACATTGACGAATTAACACACAATTTGCGTCCATATGAAATACTCTGGATTCCTTGCATTGTCCTTCTAAATCGAGATACGTTTCTACGGAAACGATAGGATTTTCTTTGGGGTTCCTAGTATCTCTTTTCCGATGCATTATTCCTCCTTTACTGCATCCCTCGCTCCCTCACATTGACGAATTAACACACAATTTGCGTCCATATGATATACTCTGGATTCCCTGCATTGTCCTTCTAAATCGAGATACGTTTCTACGGAAACGATAGGATTTTCTTTGGGGTTCCGAGTATCTCTTTTCCGATGCATTATTCCTCCTTTACTGCATCCCTCGCTCCCTCACATTGACGAATTAGCACACAATTTGCGTCCATATGAAAAACGCTGGATTCCCTGCATTATTTTTCTAAAACGAGATACGTTTCTACGGAAACGATAGGATTTTCTTTTGGGAGTCGAGTATCTCTTTTCCGATGCATTATTCCTCCTTTACTGCATTTTTCGCACCCTCACATTGACGAATTAACACACAATTTGCGTCCATATGAAATACTCTGGATTCCCTGCATTGTCCTTCTAAATCGAGATACGTTTCTACGGAAACGATAGGATTTTCTTTGGGGTTCCGTGTATCGCTTATCCGATGCGTTATTCCTCCTTTACTGCATTTTTCGCACCCTCACATTGACGAATTAACACACAATTTGCGTCCATATGATATACTCTGGATTCCCTGCATTGTCCTTCTAAATCGAGATACGTTTCTACGGAAACGATAGGATTTTCTTTGGGGTTCCGAGTATCTCTTTTCCGATGCATTATTCCTCCTTTACTGCATCCCTCGCTCCCTCACATTGACGAATTAACACACAATTTGCGTCCATATGAAAAACTCTGGATTCCCTGCATTGATTTCTGAATCGGGATTCGTTTCTACGGAAACGATAGGATTTTCTTTTGGGAGTCGAGTATCTCTTTTCCGATGCATTATTCCTCCTTTACTGCATTTCTCGCACCCTCACATTGACGAATTAACACACAATTTGCGTCCATATGAAATACTCTGGATTCCCTGCATTGTCCTTCTAAACGAGATACGTTTCTACGGAAACGATAGGATTTTCTTTGGGGTTCCGTGTATCGCTTATCCGATGCTTTATTCCTCCTTTACTGCATCCCTCGCTCCCTCACATTGACGAATTAACACACAATTTGCGTCCATATGGAATACTCTTGATTCCCTGCATTGTCCTTCTAAATCGAGATACGTTTCTATGGAAACGATAGGATTTTCTTTGGGGTTCCGAGTATCTCTTTTCCGATGCATTATTCCTCCTTTACTGCATCCCTCGCTCCCTCACATTGACGAATTAACACACAAATTGCGTCCATACGAAATACTCAGGATTCCCTCCATTGTCCTTCTAAATCGAGATACGTTTCTACGAAAACGGTAGGATTTTCTTTGGGGTTCCAAGTATCTCTTTTCCGATGCACTATTCCTCCTTTACTGCATCCCTCGCTCCCTCACATTGACGAATTAACACACAATTTGCGTCCATATGAAATACTCTGGATTCCCTGCATTGTCCTTCTAAATCGAGATACGTTTCTACGGAAACGATAGGATTTTCTTTGGGGTTCCGAGTTTCTCTTTTCCGATGCATTATTCCTCCTTTACTGCATCCCTCGCTCCCTCACATTGACGAATTAACACACAATTTGCGTCCATATGAAATACTCTGGATTCCCTGCATTGTCCTTCTAAATCGAGATACGTTTCTATGGAAATGATAGGATTTTCTTTGGGGTTCCGAGTATCTCTTTTCCGATGCATTATTCCTCCTTTACTGCATCCCTCGCTCCCTCACATTGACGAATTAACACACAATTTGCGTCCATATGGAATACTCTGGATTCCCTGCATTGTCCTTCTAAATCGAGATAAGTTTCTACGGAAACGATAGGATTATCTTTGGGGTTCCGAGTATCTCTTTTCCGATGCATTATTCCTCCTTTACTGCATTTCTCGCACCCTCACATTGACGAATTAACACACAATTTGCGTCCATATGAAATACTCTGGATTCCTTGCATTATGTTTCTAAAACGAGATACGTTTCTACGGAAACGATAGGATTTTCTTTGGGGTTCCGAGTATCTCTTTTCCGATGCATTATTCCTCCTTTATTGCATCCCTCGCTCCCTCACATTGACGAATTAACACACAATTTGCGTCCATATGAAATACTCTGGATTCCTTGCATTGTCCTTCTAAATCGAGATACGTTTCTACGGAAACGATAGGATTTTCTTTGGGGTTCCGAGTATCTCTTTTCCGATGCATTATTCCTCCTTTACTGCGTCCCTCGCTCCCTCACATTGACGAATTAACACACAATTTGCGTCCATATGATATACTCTGGATTCCCTGCATTTTCCTTCTAAATCGAGATACGTTTCTACGGAAACGATAGGATTTTCTTTGGGGTTCCGAGTATCTCTTTTCCGATGCATTATTCCTCCTTTACTGCATCCCTCGCTCCCTCACATTGACGAATTAGCACACAATTTGCGTCCATATGAAAAACGCTGGATTCCCTGCATTATTTTTCTAAATGAGATACGTTTCTACGGAAACGATAGGATTTTCTTTTGGGAGTCGAGTATCTCTTTTCCGATGCATTATTCCTCCTTTACTGCATTTTTCGCACCCTCACATTGACGAATTAACACACAATTTGCGTCCATATGAAATACTCTGGATTCCCTGCATTGTCCTTCTAAATCGAGATACGTTTCTACGGAAACGATAGGATTTTCTTTGGGGTTCCGTGTATCGCTTATCCGATGCGTTATTCCTCCTTTACTGCATTTTTCGCACCCTCACATTGACGAATTAACACACAATTTGCGTCCATATGATATACTCTGGATTCCCTGCATTGTCCTTCTAAATCGAGATACGTTTCTACGGAAACGATAGGATTTTCTTTGGGGTTCCGAGTATCTCTTTTCCGATGCATTATTCCTCCTTTACTGCATCCCTCGCTCCCTCACATTGACGAATTAACACACAATTTGCGTCCATATGAAAAACTCTGGATTCCCTGCATTGATTTCTAAATCGGGATTCGTTTCTACGGAAACGATAGGATTTTCTTTTGGGAGTCGAGTATCTCTTTTCCGATGCATTATTCCTCCTTTACTGCATTTCTCGCACCCTCACATTGACGAATTAACACACAATTTGCGTCCATATGAAATACTCTGGATTCCCTGCATTGTCCTTCTAAACGAGATACGTTTCTACGGAAACGATAGGATTTTCTTTGGGGTTCCGTGTATCGCTTATCCGATGCTTTATTCCTCCTTTACTGCATCCCTCGCTCCCTCACATTGACGAATTAACACACAATTTGCGTCCATATGGAATACTCTTGATTCCCTGCATTGTCCTTCTAAATCGAGATACGTTTCTATGGAAACGATAGGATTTTCTTTGGGGTTCCGAGTATCTCTTTTCCGATGCATTATTCCTCCTTTACTGCATCCCTCGCTCCCTCACATTGACGAATTAACACACAAATTGCGTCCATACGAAATACTCAGGATTCCCTCCATTGTCCTTCTAAATCGAGATACGTTTCTACGAAAACGGTAGGATTTTCTTTGGGGTTCCAAGTATCTCTTTTCCGATGCACTATTCCTCCTTTACTGCATCCCTCGCTCCCTCACATTGACGAATTAACACACAATTTGCGTCCATATGAAATACTCTGGATTCCCTGCATTGTCCTTCTAAATCGAGATACGTTTCTACGGAAACGATAGGATTTTCTTTGGGGTTCCGAGTTTCTCTTTTCCGATGCATTATTCCTCCTTTACTGCATCCCTCGCTCCCTCACATTGACGAATTAACACACAATTTGCGTCCATATGAAATACTCTGGATTCCCTGCATTGTCCTTCTAAATCGAGATACGTTTCTATGGAAATGATAGGATTTTCTTTGGGGTTCCGAGTATCTCTTTTCCGATGCATTATTCCTCCTTTACTGCATCCCTCGCTCCCTCACATTGACGAATTAACACACAATTTGCGTCCATATGGAATACTCTGGATTCCCTGCATTGTCCTTCTAAATCGAGATAAGTTTCTACGGAAACGATAGGATTATCTTTGGGGTTCCGAGTATCTCTTTTCCGATGCATTATTCCTCCTTTACTGCATTTCTCGCACCCTCACATTGACGAATTAACACACAATTTGCGTCCATATGAAATACTCTGGATTCCTTGCATTATGTTTCTAAAACGAGATACGTTTCTACGGAAACGATAGGATTTTCTTTGGGGTTCCGAGTATCTCTTTTCCGATGCATTATTCCTCCTTTATTGCATCCCTCGCTCCCTCACATTGACGAATTAACACACAATTTGCGTCCATATGAAATACTCTGGATTCCTTGCATTGTCCTTCTAAATCGAGATACGTTTCTACGGAAACGATAGGATTTTCTTTGGGGTTCCGAGTATCTCTTTTCCGATGCATTATTCCTCCTTTACTGCGTCCCTCGCTCCCTCACATTGACGAATTAACACACAATTTGCGTCCATATGATATACTCTGGATTCCCTGCATTTTCCTTCTAAATCGAGATACGTTTCTACGGAAACGATAGGATTTTCTTTGGGGTTCCGAGTATCTCTTTTCCGATGCATTATTCCTCCTTTACTGCATCCCTCGCTCCCTCACATTGACGAATTAACACACAATTTGCGTCCATATGAAAAACTCTAGATTCCCTGCATTGTCCTTCTAAATCGGGATTCGTTTCTACGGAAACGATAGGATTTTCTTTTGGGAGTCGAGTATCTCTTTTCCGATGCATTATTCCTCCTTTACTGCATTTCTCGCACCCTCACATTGACGAATTAACACACAATTTGCGTCCATATGAAATACTCTGGATTCCCTGCATTGTCCTTCTAAATCGAGATACGTTTCTACGGAAACGATAGGATTTTCTTTGGGGTTCCGTGTATCGCTTATCCGATGCGTTATTCCTCCTTTACTGCATCCCTCGCTCCCTCACATTGACGAATTAACACACAATTTGCGTCCATATGGAATACTCTTGATTCCCTGCATTGTCCTTCTAAATCGAGATACGTTTCTATGGAAACGATAGGATTTTCTTTGGGGTTCCGAGTATCTCTTTTCCGATGCATTATTCCTCCTTTACTGCATCCCTCGCTCCCTCACATTGACGAATTAACACACAAATTGCGTCCATATGAAATACTCTGGATTCCCTCCATTGTCCATCTAAATCGAGATACGTTTCTACGGAAACGGTAGGATTTTCTTTGGGGTTCCGAGTATCTCTTTTCCGATGCATTATTCCTCCTTTACTGCATCCCTCGCTCCCTCACATTTACGAATTAACACACAATTTGCGTCCATATGAAATACTCTGGATTCCCTGCATTGTCCTTCTAAATCGAGATACGTTTCTACGGAAACGATAGGATTTTCTTTGGGGTTCCGAGTATCTCTTTTCCGATGCATTATTCCTCCTTTACTGCATCCCTCGCTCCCTCACATTAACGAATTAAACACACAATTTGCGTCCATATGAAATACTCTGGATTCCCTGCATTGTCCTTCTAAATCGAGATACGTTTCTATGGAAATGATAGGATTATCTTTGGGGTTCCGAGTATCTCTTTTCCGATGCATTATTCCTCCTTTATTGCATCCCTCGCTCCCTCACATTGACGAATTAACACACAATTTGCGTCCATATGGAATACTCTGGATTCCCTGCATTGTCCTTCTAAATCGAGATAAGTTTCTACGGAAACGATAGGATTATCTTTGGGGTTCCGAGTATCTCTTTTCCGATGCATTATTCCTCCTTTACTGCATTTCTCGCACCCTCACATTGACGAATTAACACACAATTTGCGTCCATATGAAATACTCTGTATTCCATGCATTGTCCTTCTAAATCGAGATACGTTTCTACGGAAACGATTGGATTTTCTTTGGGGTTCCGTGTATCGCTTATCCGATACATTATTCCTCCTTTACTGCATCCCTCGCTCCCTCACATTGACGAATTAACACACAATTTGCGTCCATATGGAATACTCTTGATTCCCTGCATTGTCCTTCTAAATCGAGATACGTTTCTACGGAAACGGTAGGATTTTCTTTGGGGTTCCGAGTATCTCTTTTCCGATGCATTATTCCTCCTTTACTGCATCCCTCGCTCCCTCACATTGACGAATTAACACACAATTTGCGTCTATATGAAATACTCTGGATTCCCTGCATTGTCCTTCTAAATCGAGATACGTTTCTACGGAAACGATAGGATTTTTTTGGGGTTCCGCGTATCTCTTTTCCGATGCATTATTCCTCCTTTACTGCATCCCTCGCTCCCTCACATTGACGAATTAACACACAATTTGCGTCCATATGAAATACTCTGGATTCCCTGCATTGTCCTTCTAAATCGAGATACGTTTCTATGGAAACGATAGGATTTTCTTTGGGGTTCCGAGTATCTCTTTTCCGATGCATTATTCCTCCTTTACTGCATCCCTCGCTCCCTCACATTGACGAATTAACACACAATTTGCGTCCATATGAAATACTCTGAATTCCTTGCATTTTGTTTCTAAAACGAGATACGTTTCTACGGAAACGATAGGATTTTCTTTGGGGTTCCGAGTATCTCTTTTCCGATGCATTATTCCTACTTTACTGCATCCCTCGCTCCCTCACATTGACGAATTAACACACAATTTGCGTCCATATGAAATACTCTGGATTCCTTGCATTGTCCTTCTAAATCGAGATACGTTTCTACGGAAACGATAGGATTTTCTTTGGGGTTCCTAGTATCTCTTTTCCGATGCATTATTCCTCCTTTACTGCATCCCTCGCTCCCTCACATTGACGAATTAACACACAATTTGCGTCCATATGATATACTCTGGATTCCCTGCATTGTCCTTCTAAATCGAGATACGTTTCTACGGAAACGATAGGATTTTCTTTGGGGTTCCGAGTATCTCTTTTCCGATGCATTATTCCTCCTTTACTGCATCCCTCGCTCCCTCACATTGACGAATTAGCACACAATTTGCGTCCATATGAAAAACTCTGGATTCCCTGCATTATTTTTCTAAAACGAGATACGTTTCTACGGAAACGATAGGATTTTCTTTTGGGAGTCGAGTATCTCTTTTCCGATGCATTATTCCTCGTTTACTGCATTTTTCGCACCCTCACATTGACGAATTAACACAAAATTTGCGTCCATATGAAATACTCTGGATTCCCTGCATTGTCCTTCTAAATCGAGATACGTTTCTACGGAAACGATAGGATTTTCTTTGGGGTTCCGTGTATCGCTTATCCGATGCGTTATTCCTCCTTTACTGCATTTTTCGCACCCTCACATTGACGAATTAACACACAATTTGCGTCCATATGAAATACTCTGGATTTCCTGCATTGTCCTTCTAAATCGGGATTCGTTTCTACGGAAACGACAGGATTTTCTTTGGGGTTCCGAGTATCTCTTTTCCGATGCATTATTCCTCCTTTACTGCATCCCTCGCTCCCTCACATTGCCGAATTAACACTCAATTTGCGTCCATATGAAATACTCTGGGTTCCCTTCTTTATCTTTCTAAAATGAGATACGTTTCTACGGAAACGATAGGATTTTTTTTGGGAGTCGAGTATCTCTTTTCCGATGCATTATTCCTCCTTTACTGCATCCCTCGCTCCCTCACGTTGACGAATTAACACACAATTTGCGTCCATATGATATACTCTGGATTCCCTGCATTGTCCTTCTAAATGGAAATACGTTTCTACGGAAACGATAGGATTTTCTTTGGGGTTCCGAGGATCTCTTTTCCAATGCATTATTCCTCCTTTACTGCATTTCTCGCACCCTCACATTGACGAATTAACACACAATTTGCGTCCATATGAAATACTCTGTATTCCCTGCATTGTCCTTCTAAATCGAGATACGTTTCTACGGAAACGAAAAGATTTTCTTTGGGGTTCCGTGTATCGCTTATCCGATACATTATTCCTCCTTTACTGCATCCCTCGCTCCCTCACATTGACGAATTAACACACAATTTGCGTCCATATGGAATACTCTTGATTCCCTGCATTGTCCTTCTAAATCGAGATACGTTTCTATGGAAACGATAGGATTTTCTTTGGGGTTCCGAGTATCTCTTTTCCGATGCATTATTCCTCCTTTACTGCATCCCTCGCTCCCTCACATTGACGAATTAACACACAAATTGGGTCCATATGAAATACTCTGGATTCCCTGCATTGTCCTTCTAAATCGAGATACGTTTCTATGGAAACGATAAGACTTTCTTTGGGGTTCCGCGTATCTCTTTTCCGATGCATTATTCCTCCTTTACTGCATCCCTCGCTCCCTCACATTGACGAATTAATACACAATTTGCGTCCATATGAAATACTCTGGATTCCTTGCATTATGTTTCTAAAACGAGATACGTTTCTACGGAAACGATAGGATTTTCTTTGGGGTTCCGAGTATCTCTTTTCCGATGCATTATTCCTCCTTTATTGCATCCCTCGCTCCCTCACATTGACGAATTAACACACAATTTGCGTCCATATGAAATACTCTGGATTCCTTGCATTGTCCTTCTAAATCGAGATACGTTTCTACGGAAACGATAGGATTTTCTTTGGGGTTCCGAGTATCTCTTTTCCGATGCATTATTCCTCCTTTACTGCATCCCTCGCTCCCTCACATTGACGAATTAACACACAATTTGCGTCCATATGATATACTCTGGATTCCCTGCATTGTCCTTCTAAATCGAGATACGTTTCTACGGAAACGATAGGATTTTCTTTGGGGTTCCGAGTATCTCTTTTCCGATGCATTATTCCTCCTTTACTGCATCCCTCGCTCCCTCACATTGACGAATTAACACACAATTTGCGTCCATATGAAAAACTCTGGATTCCCTGCATTGATTTATAAATCGGGATTCGTTTCTACGGAAACGATAGGATTTTCTTTTGGGAGTCGAGTATCTCTTTTCCGATGCATTATTCCTCCTTTACTGCATTTCTCGCACCCTCACATTGACGAATTAACACACAATTTGCGTCCATATGAAATACTCTGGATTCCCTGCATTGTCCTTCTAAATCGAGATACGTTTCTACGGAAACGATAGGATTTTCTTTGGGGTTCCGTGTATCGCTTATCCGATGCTTTATTCCTCCTTTACTGCATCCCTCGCTCCCTCACATTGACGAATTAACACACAATTTGCGTCCATATGGAATACTCTTGATTCCCTGCATTGTCCTTCTAAATCGAGATACGTTTCTATGGAAACGATAGGATTTTCTTTGGGGTTCCGAGTATCTCTTTTCCGATGCATTATTCCTCCTTTACTGCATCCCTCGCTCCCTCACATTGACGAATTAACACACAAATTGCGTCCATACGAAATACTCAGGATTCCCTCCATTGTCCTTCTAAATCGAGATACGTTTCTACGAAAACGGTAGGATTTTCTTTGGGGTTCCGAGTATCTCTTTTCCGATGCACTATTCCTCCTTTACTGCATCCCTCGCTCCCTCACATTGACGAATTAACACACAATTTGCGTCCATATGAAATACTCTGGATTCCCTGCATTGTCCTTCTAAATCGAGATACGTTTCTACGGAAACGATAGGATTTTCTTTGGGGTTCCGCGTATCTCTTTTCCGATGCATTATTCCTCCTTTACTGCATCCCTCGCTCCCTCACATTGACGAATTAACACACAATTAGCGTCCATATGAAATACTCTGGATTCCCTGCATTGTCCTTCTAAATCGAGATACGTTTCTATGGAAACGATAGGATTTTCTTTGGGGTTCCGAGTATCTCTTTTCCGATGCATTATTCCTCCTTTACTGCATCCCTCGCTCCCTCACATTGACGAATTAACACACAATTTGCGTCCATATGAAATACTCTGAATTCCTTGCATTTTGTTTCTAAAACGAGATACGTTTCTACGGAAACGATAGGATTTTCTTTGGGGTTCCGAGTATCTCTTTTCCGATGCATTATTCCTACTTTACTGCATCCCTCGCTCCCTCACATTGACGAATTAACACACAATTTGCGTCCATATGAAATACTCTGGATTCCTTGCATTGTCCTTCTAAATCGAGATACGTTTCTACGGAAACGATAGGATTTTCTTTGGGGTTCCTAGTATCTCTTTTCCGATGCATTATTCCTCCTTTACTGCATCCCTCGCTCCCTCACATTGACGAATTAACACACAATTTGCGTCCATATGATATACTCTAGATTCCCTGCATTGTCCTTCTAAATCGAGATACGTTTCTACGGAAACGATAGGATTTTCTTTGGGGTTCCGAGTATCTCTTTTCCGATGCATTATTCCTCCTTTACTGCATCCCTCGCTCCCTCACATTGACGAATTAGCACACAATTTGCGTCCATATGAAAAACTCTGGATTCCCTGCATTATTTTTCTAAAACGAGATACGTTTCTACGGAAACGATAGGATTTTCTTTTGGGAGTCGAGTATCTCTTTTCCGATGCATTATTCCTCCTTTACTGCATTTTTCGCACCCTCACATTGACGAATTAACACACAATTTGCGTCCATATGAAATACTCTGGATTCCCTGCATTGTCCTTCTAAATCGAGATACGTTTCTACGGAAACGATAGGATTTTCTTTGGGGTTCCGTGTATCGCTTATCCGATGCGTTATTCCTCCTTTACTGCATTTTTCGCACCCTCACATTGACGAATTAACACACAATTTGCGTCCATATGAAATACTCTGGATTTCCTGCATTGTCCTTCTAAATCGGGATTCGTTTCTACGGAAACGACAGGATTTTCTTTGGGGTTCCGAGTATCTCTTTTCCGATGCATTATTCCTCCTTTACTGCATCCCTCGCTCCCTCACATTGCCGAATTAACACTCAATTTGCGTCCATATGAAATACTCTGGGTTCCCTTCTTTATCTTTCTAAAATGAGATACGTTTCTACGGAAACGATAGGATTTTCTTTTGGGAGTCGAGTATCTCTTTTCCGATGCATTATTCCTCCTTTACTGCATCCCTCGCTCCCTCACGTTGACGAATTAACACACAATTTGCTTCCATATGATATACTCTGGATTCCCTGCATTGTCCTTCTAAATCGAAATACGTTTCTACGGAAACGATAGGATTTTCTTTGGGGTTCCGAGGATCTCTTTTCCAATGCATTATTCCTCCTTTACTGCATTTCTCGCACCCTCACATTGACGAATTAACACACAATTTGCGTCCATATGAAATACTCTGTATTCCCTGCATTGTCCTTCTAAATCGAGATACGTTTCTACGGAAACGAAAAGATTTTCTTTGGGGTTCCGTGTATCGCTTATCCGATACATTATTCCTCCTTTACTGCATCCCTCGCTCCCTCACATTGACGAATTAACACACAATTTGCGTCCATATGGAATACTCTTGATTCCCTGCATTGTCCTTCTAAATCGAGATACGTTTCTATGGAAACGATAGGATTTTCTTTGGGGTTCCGAGTATCTCTTTTCCGATGCATTATTCCTCCTTTACTGCATCCCTCGCTCCCTCACATTGACGAATTAACACACAAATTGGGTCCATATGAAATACTCTGGATTCCCTGCATTGTCCTTCTAAATCGAGATACGTTTCTATGGAAACGATAAGACTTTCTTTGGGGTTCCGCGTATCTCTTTTCCGATGCATTATTCCTCCTTTACTGCATCCCTCGCTCCCTCACATTGACGAATTAATACACAATTTGCGTCCATATGAAATACTCTGGATTCCTTGCATTATGTTTCTAAAACGAGATACGTTTCTACGGAAACGATAGGATTTTCTTTGGGGTTCCGAGTATCTCTTTTCCGATGCATTATTCCTCCTTTATTGCATCCCTCGCTCCCTCACATTGACGAATTAACACACAATTTGCGTCCATATGAAATACTCTGGATTCCTTGCATTGTCCTTCTAAATCGAGATACGTTTCTACGGAAACGATAGGATTTTCTTTGGGGTTCCGAGTATCTCTTTTCCGATGCATTATTCCTCCTTTACTGCATCCCTCGCTCCCTCACATTGACGAATTAACACACAATTTGCGTCCATATGATATACTCTGGATTCCCTGCATTGTCCTTCTAAATCGAGATACGTTTCTACGGAAACGATAGGATTTTCTTTGGGGTTCCGAGTATCTCTTTTCCGATGCATTATTCCTCCTTTACTGCATCCCTCGCTCCCTCACATTGACGAATTAACACACAATTTGCGTCCATATGAAAAACTCTGGATTCCCTGCATTGATTTCTAAATCGGGATTCGTTTCTACGGAAACGATAGGATTTTCTTTTGGGAGTCGAGTATCTCTTTTCCGATGCATTATTCCTCCTTTACTGCATTTCTTGCACCCTCACATTGACGAATTAACACACAATTTGCGTCCATATGAAATACTCTGGATTCCCTGCATTGTCCTTCTAAATCGAGATACGTTTCTACGGAAACGATAGGATTTTCTTTGGGGTTCCGTGTATCGCTTATCCGATGCTTTATTCCTCCTTTACTGCATCCCTCGCTCCCTCACATTGACGAATTAACACACAATTTGCGTCCATATGGAATACTCTTGATTCCCTGCATTGTCCTTCTAAATCGAGATACGTTTCTATGGAAACGATAGGATTTTCTTTGGGGTTCCGAGTATCTCTTTTCCGATGCATTATTCCTCCTTTACTGCATCCCTCGCTCCCTCACATTGACGAATTAACACACAAATTGCGTCCATACGAAATACTCAGGATTCCCTCCATTGTCCTTCTAAATCGAGATACGTTTCTACGAAAACGGTAGGATTTTCTTTGGGGTTCCGAGTATCTCTTTTCCGATGCACTATTCCTCCTTTACTGCATCCCTCGCTCCCTCACATTGACGAATTAACACACAATTTGCGTCCATATGAAATACTCTGGATTCCCTGCATTGTCCTTCTAAATCGAGATACGTTTCTACGGAAACGATAGGATTTTCTTTGGGGTTCCGAGTTTCTCTTTTCCGATGCATTATTCCTCCTTTACTGCATCCCTCGCTCCCTCACGTTGACGAATTAACACACAATTTGCGTCCATATGAAATACTCTGGATTCCCTGCATTGTCCTTCTAAATCGAGATACGTTTCCATGGAAATGATAGGATTTTCTTTGGGGTTCCGAGTATCTCTTTTCCGATGCATTATTCCTCCTTTACTGCATCCCTCGCTCCCTCACATTGACGAATTAACACACAATTTGCGTCCATATGGAATACTCTGGATTCCCTGCATTGTCCTCCTAAATCGAGATAAGTTTCTACGGAAACGATAGGATTATCTTTGGGGTTCCGAGTATCTCTTTTCCGATGCATTATTCCTCCTTTACTGCATTTCTCGCACCCTCACATTGACGAATTAACACACAATTTGCGTCCATATGAAATACTCTGGATTCCTTGCATTATGTTTCTAAAACGAGATACGTTTCTACGGAAACGATAGGATTTCCTTTGGGGTTCCGAGTATCTCTTTTCCGATGCATTATTCCTCCTTTATTGCATCCCTCGCTCCCTCACATTGACGAATTAACACACAATTTGCGTCCATATGAAATACTCTGGATTCCTTGCATTGTCCTTCTAAATCGAGATACGTTTCTACGGAAACGATAGGATTTTCTTTGGGGTTCCGAGTATCTCTTTTCCGATGCATTATTCCTCCTTTACTGCGTCCCTCGCTCCCTCACATTGACGAATTAACACACAATTTGCGTCCATATGATATACTCTGGATTCCCTGCATTTTCCTTCTAAATCGAGATACGTTTCTACGGAAACGATAGGATTTTCTTTGGGGTTCCGAGTATCTCTTTTCCGATGCATTATTCCTCCTTTACTGCATCCCTCGCTCCCTCACATTGACGAATTAACACACAATTTGCGTCCATATGAAAAACTCTAGATTCCCTGCATTGTCCTTCTAAATCGGGATTCGTTTCTACGGAAACGATAGGATTTTCTTTTGGGAGTCGAGTATCTCTTTTCCGATGCATTATTCCTCCTTTACTGCATTTCTCGCACCCTCACATTGACGAATTAACACACAATTTGCGTCCATATGAAATACTCTGGATTCCCTGCATTGTCCTTCTAAATCGAGATACGTTTCTACGGAAACGATAGGATTTTCTTTGGGGTTCCGTGTATCGCTTATCCGATGCGTTATTCCTCCTTTACTGCATCCCTCGCTCCCTCACATTGACGAATTAACACACAATTTGCGTCCATATGGAATACTCTTGATTCCCTGCATTGTCCTTCTAAATCGAGATACGTTTCTATGGAAACGATAGGATTTTCTTTGGGGTTCCGAGTATCTCTTTTCCGATGCATTATTCCTCCTTTACTGCATCCCTCGCTCCCTCACATTGACGAATTAACACACAAATTGCGTCCATATGAAATACTCTGGATTCCCTCCATTGTCCTTCTAAATCGATATACGTTTCTACGGAAACGGTAGGATTTTCTTTGGGGTTCCGAGTATCTCTTTTCCGATGCATTATTCCTCCTTTACTGCATCCCTCGCTCCCTCACATTTACGAATTAACACACAATTTGCGTCCATATGAAATACTCTGGATTCCCTGCATTGTCCTTCTAAATCGAGATACGTTTCTACGGAAACGATAGGATTTTCTTTGGGGTTCCGAGTATCTCTTTTCCGATGCATTATTCCTCCTTTACTGCATCCCTCGCTCCCTCACATTGACGAATTAAACACACAATTTGCGTCCATATGAAATACTCTGGATTCCCTGCATTGTCCTTCTAAATCGAGATACGTTTCTATGGAAATGATAGGATTTTCTATGGGGTTCCGAGTATCTCTTTTCCGATGCATTATTCCTCCTTTATTGCATCCCTCGCTCCCTCACATTGACGAATTAACACACAATTTGCGTCCATATGGAATACTCTGGATTCCCTGCATTGTCCTTCTAAATCGAGATAAGTTTCTACGGAAACGATAGGATTATCTTTGGGGTTCCGAGTATCTCTTTTCCGATGCATTATTCCTCCTTTACTGCATTTCTCGCACCCTCACATTGACGAATTAACACACAATTTGCGTCCATATGAAATACTCTGTATTCCATGCATTGTCCTTCTAAATCGAGATACGTTTCTACGGAAACGATTGGATTTTCTTTGGGGTTCCGTGTATCGCTTATCCGATACATTATTCCTCCTTTACTGCATCCCTCGCTCCCTCACATTGACGAATTAACACACAATTTGCGTCCATATGGAATACTCTTGATTCCCTGCATTGTCCTTCTAAATCGAGATACGTTTCTATGGAAACGATAGGATTTTCTTTGGGGTTCCGAGTATCTCTTTTCCGATGCATTATTCCTCCTTTACTGCATCCCTCGCTCCCTCACATTGACGAATTAACACACAAATTGCGTCCATATGAAATACTCTGCATTCCCTGCATTGTCCTTCTAAATCGAGATACGTTTCTACGGAAACTGTAGGATTTTCTTTGGGGTTCCGAGTATCTCTTTTCCGATGCATTATTCCTCCTTTACTGCATCCCTCGCTCCCTCACATTGACGAATTAACACACAATTTGCGTCCATATGAAATACTCTGGTTTCCTTGCATTTTGTTTCTAAAACGAGATACGTTTCTACGGAAACGATAGGATTTTCTTTGGGGTTCCGAGTATCTCTTTTCCGATGCATTATTCCTACTTTACTGCATCCCTCGCTCCCTCACATTGACGAATTAACACACAATTTGCGTCCATATGAAATACTCTGGATTCCTTGCATTGTCCTTTTAAATCGAGATACGTTTCTACGGAAACGATAGGATTTTCTTTGGGGTTCCGAGTATCTCTTTTCCGATGCATTATTCCTCCTTTACTGCATCCCTCGCTCCCTCACATTGACGAATTAACACACAATTTGCGTCCATATGATATACTCTGGATTCCCTGCATTGTCCTTCTAAATCGAGATACGTTTCTACGGAAACGATAGGATTTTCTTTGGGGTTCCGAGTATCTCTTTTCCGATGGATTATTCCTCCTTTACTGCATCCCTCGCTCCCTCACATTGACGAATTAACTCACAATTTGCGTCCATATGAAAAACTCTGGATTCCCTGCATTATTTTTCTAAAACGAGATACGTTTCTACGGAAACGATAGGATTTTCTTTTGGGAGTCGAGTATCTCTTTTCCGATGCATTATTCCTCCTTTACTGCATTCTTCGCACCCTCACATTGACGAATTAACACACAATTTGCGTCCATATGGAATACTCTTGATTCCCTGCATTGTCCTTCTAAATCGAGATACGTTTCTATGGAAACGATAGGATTTTCTTTGGGGTTCCGAGTATCTCTTTTCCGATGCATTATTCCTCCTTTACTGCATCCCTCGCTCCCTAACATTGACGAATTAACACACAGTTTGCGTCCATATGAAATACTCTGGATTCCCTCCATTGTCCTTCTAAATCGAGATACGTTTCTACGGAAACGGTAGGATTTTCTTTGGGGTTCCGAGTATCTCTTTTCCGATGCATTATTCCTCCTTTACTGCATCCCTCGCTCCCTCACATTGACGAATTAACACACAATTTGCGTCCATATGAAATACTCTGGATTCCCTGCATTGTCCTTCTAAATCGAGATACGTTTCTACGGAAACGATAGGATTTTCTTTGGGGTTCCGAGTATCTCTTTTCCGATGCATTATTCCTCCTTTACTGCATCCCTCGCTCCCTCACATTGACGAATTAACACACAATTTGCGTCCATATGAAATACTCTGGATTCCCTGCATTGTCCTTCTAAATCGAGATACGTTTGTATGGAAATGATAGGATTTTCTTTGGGGTTCCGAGTATCTCTTTTCCGATGCATTATTCCTCCTTTACTGCATCCCTCGCTCCCTCACATTGACGAATTAACACACAATTTGCGTCCATATGGAATACTCTGGATTCCCTGCATTGTCCTTCTAAATCGAGATAAGTTTCTACGGAAACGATAGGATTATCTTTGGGGTTCCGAGTATCTCTTTTCCGATGCATTATTCCTCCTTTACTGCATTTCTCGCACCCTCAAATTGACGAATTAACACACAATTTGCGTCCATATGAAATACTCTGTATTCCCTGCATTGTCCTTCTAAATCGAGATACGTTTCTACGGAAACGATAGGATTTTCTTTGGGGTTCCGTGTATCGCTTATCCGATACATTATTCCTCCTTTACTGCATCCCTCGCTCCCTCACATTGACGAATTAACACACAATTTGCGTCCATATGGAATACTCTTGATTCCCTGCATTGTCCTTCTAAATCGAGATACGTTTCTATGGAAACGATAGGATTTTCTTTGGGGTTCCGAGTATCTCTTTTCCGATGCATTATTAATCCTTTACTGCATCCCTCGCTCCCTCACATTGACGAATTAACACACAAATTGCGTCCATATGAAATACTCTGGATTCCCTGCATTGTCCTTCTAAATCGAGATACGTTTCTACGGAAACGGTAGGATTTTCTTTGGGGTTCCGAGTATCTCTTTTCCGATGCATTATTCCTCCTTTACTGCATCCCTCGCTCCCTCACATTGACGAATTAACACACAATTTGCGTCTATATGAAATACTCTGGATTCCCTGCATTGTCCTTCTAAATCGAGATACGTTTCTACGGAAACGATAGGATTTTCTTTGGGGTTCCGCGTATCTCTTTTCCGATGCATTATTCCTTCTTTACTGCATCCCTCGCTCCCTCACATTGACGAATTAACACACAATTTGCGTCCATATGAAATACTCTGGATTCCCTGCATTGTCCTTCTAAATCGAGATACGTTTCTATGGAAACGATAGGATTTTCTTTGGGGTTCCGAGTATCTCTTTTCCGATGCATTATTCCTCCTTTACTGCATCCCTCGCTCCCTCACATTGACGAATTAACACACAACTTGCGTCCATATGAAATACTCTGGATTCCTTGCATTATGTTTCTAAAACGAGATACGTTTCTACGGAAACGATAGGATTTTCTTTGGGGTTCCGAGTATCTCTTTTCCGATGCATTATTCCTACTTTACTGCATCCCTCGCTCCCTCACATTGACGAATTAACACACAATTTGCGTCCATATGAAATACTCTGGATTCCTTGCATTGTCCTTCTAAATCGAGATACGTTTCTACGGAAACGATAGGATTTTCTTTGGGATTCCGAGTATCTCTTTTCCGATGCATTATTCCTCCTTTACTGCATCCCTCGCTCCCTCACATTGACGAATTAACACACAATTTGCGTCCATATGATATACTCTGGATTCCCTGCATTGTCCTTCTAAATCGAGATACGTTTCTACGGAAACGATAGGATTTTCTTTGGGGTTCCGAGTATCTCTTTTCCGATGCATTATTCCTCCTTTACTGCATCCCTCGCTCCCTCACATTGACGAATTAACACACAATTTGCGTCCATATGAAAAACTCTGGATTCCCTGCATTATTTTTCTAAAACGAGATACGTTTCTACGGAAACGATAGGATTTTCTTTTGGGAGTCGAGTATCTCTTTTCCGATGCATTATTCCTCCTTTACTGCATTTTTCGCACCCTCACATTGACGAATTAACACACAATTTGCGTCCATATGAAATACTCTGGATTCCCTGCATTGTCCATCTAAATCGAGATACGTTTCTACGGAAACGATAGGATTTTCTTTGGGGTTCCGTGTATCGCTTATCCGATGCGTTATTCCTCCTTTACTGCATCCCTCGCTCCCTCACATTGACGAATTAACACACAATTTGCGTCCATATGGAATACTCTTGATTCCCTGGATTGTCCTTCTAAATCGAGATACGTTTCTATGGAAACGATAGGATTTTCTTTGGGGTTCCGAGTATCTCTTTTCCGATGCATTATTCCTCCTTTACTGCATCCCTCGCTCCCTCACATTGACGAATTAACACACAATTTGCGTCCATATGAAATACTCTGGATTCCCTCCATTGTCCTTCTAAATCGAGATACGTTTCTACGGAAACGGTAGGATTTTCTTTGGGGTTCCGAGTATCTCTTTTCCGATGCATTATTCCTCCTTTACTGCATCCCTCGCTCCCTCACATTGACGAATTAACACACAATTTGCGTCCATATGAAATACTCTGGATTCCCTGCATTGTCCTTCTAAATCGAGATACGTTTCTACGGAAACGATAGGATTTTCTTTGGGGTTCCGAGTATCTCTTTTCCGATGCATTATTCCTCCTTTACTGCATCCCTCGCTCCCTCACATTGACGAATTAACACACAATTTGCGTCCATATGAAATACTCTGGATTCCCTGCATTGTCCTTCTAAATCGAGATACGTTTGTATGGAAATGATAGGATTTTCTTTGGGGTTCCGAGTATCTCTTTCCGATGCATTATTCCTCCTTTACTGCATCCCTCGCTCCCTCACATTGACGAATTAACACACAATTTGCGTCCATATGGAATACTCTGGATTCCCTGCATTGTCCTTCTAAATCGAGATAAGTTTCTACGGAAACGATAGGATTATCTTTGGGGTTCCGAGTATCTCTTTTCCGATGCATTATTCCTCCTTTACTGCATTTCTCGCACCCTCAAATTGACGAATTAACACACAATTTGCGTCCATATGAAATACTCTGTATTCCCTGCATTGTCCTTCTAAATCAAGATACGTTTTTACGGAAACGATAGGATTTTCTTTGGGGTTCCGTGTATCGCTTATCCGATACATTATTCCTCCTTTACTGCATCCCTCGCTCCCTCACATTGACGAATTAACACACAATTTGCGTCCATATGGAATACTCTTGATTCCCTGCATTGTCCTTCTAAATCGAGATACGTTTCTATGGAAACGATAGGATTTTCTTTGGGGTTCCGAGTATCTCTTTTCCGATGCATTATTCCTCCTTTACTGCATCCCTCGCTCCCTCACATTGACGAATTAACACACAAATTGCGTCCATATGAAATACTCTGGATTCCCTGCATTGTCCTTCTAAATCGAGATACGTTTCTACGGAAACGGTAGGATTTTCTTTGGGGTTCCGAGTATCTCTTTTCCGATGCATTATTCCTCCTTTACTGCATCCCTCGCTCCCTCACATTGACGAATTAACACACAATTTGCGTCTATATGAAATACTCTGGATTCCCTGCATTGTCCTTCTAAATCGAGATACGTTTCTACGGAAACGATAGGATTTTCTTTGGGGTTCCGCGTATCTCTTTTCCGATGCATTATTCCTCCTTTACTGCATCCCTCGCTCCCTCACATTGACGAATTAACACACAATTTGCGTCCATATGAAATACTCTGGATTCCCTGCATTGTCCTTCTAAATTGAGATGCGTTTCTATGGAAACGAGAGGATTTTCTTTGGGGTTCCGAGTATCTCTTTTCCGATGCATTATTCCTCCTTTACTGCATCCCTCGCTCCCTCACATTGACGAATTAACACACAATTTGCGTCCATATGAAATACTCTGGATTCCTTGCATTATGTTTCTAAAACGAGATACGTTTCTACGGAAACGATAGGATTTTCTTTGGGGTTCCGAGTATCTCTTTTCCGATGCATTATTCCTACTTTACTGCATCCCTCGCTCCCTCACATTGACGAATTAACACACAATTTGCGTCCATATGAAATACTCTGGATTCCTTGCATTGTCCTTCTAAATCGAGATACGTTTCTACGGAAACGATAGGATTTTCTTTGGGGTTCCGAGTATCTCTTTTCCGATGCATTATTCCTCCTTTACTGCATCCCTCGCTCCCTCACATTGACGAATTAACACACAATTTGCGTCCATATGAAATACTCTGGATTCCCTCCATTGTCCTTCTAAATCGAGATACGTTTCTACGGAAACGGTAGGATTTTCTTTGGGGTTCCGAGTATCTCTTTTCCGATGCATTATTCCTCCTTTACTGCATCCCTCGCTCCCTCACATTGACGAATTAACACACAATTTGCGTCCATATGAAATACTCTGGATTCCCTGCATTGTCCTTCTAAATCGAGATACGTTTCTACGGAAACGATAGGATTTTCTTTGGGGTTCCGAGTATCTCTTTTCCGATGCATTATTCCTCCTTTACTGCATCCCTCGCTCCCTCACATTGACGAATTAACACACAATTTGCGTCCATATGAAATACTCTGGATTCCCTGCATTGTCCTTCTAAATCGAGATACGTTTGTATGGAAATGATAGGATTTTCTTTGGGGTTCCGAGTATCTCTTTTCCGATGCATTATTCCTCCTTTACTGCATCCCTCGCTCCCTCACATTGACGAATTAACACACAATTTGCGTCCATATGGAATACTCTGGATTCCCTGCATTGTCCTTCTAAATCGAGATAAGTTTCTACGGAAACGATAGGATTATCTTTGGGGTTCCGAGTATCTCTTTTCCGATGCATTATTCCTCCTTTACTGCATTTCTCGCACCCTCAAATTGACGAATTAACACACAATTTGCGTCCATATGAAATACTCTGTATTCCCTGCATTGTCCTTCTAAATCAAGATACGTTTTTACGGAAACGATAGGATTTTCTTTGGGGTTCCGTGTATCGCTTATCCGATACATTATTCCTCCTTTACTGCATCCCTCGCTCCCTCACATTGACGAATTAACACACAATTTGCGTCCATATGGAATACTCTTGATTCCCTGCATTGTCCTTCTAAATCGAGATACGTTTCTATGGAAACGATAGGATTTTCTTTGGGGTTCCGAGTATCTCTTTTCCGATGCATTATTCCTCCTTTACTGCATCCCTCGCTCCCTCACATTGACGAATTAACACACAAATTGCGTCCATATGAAATACTCTGGATTCCCTGCATTGTCCTTCTAAATCGAGATACGTTTCTACGGAAACGGTAGGATTTTCTTTGGGGTTCCGAGTATCTCTTTTCCGATGCATTATTCCTCCTTTACTGCATCCCTCGCTCCCTCACATTGACGAATTAACACACAATTTGCGTCTATATGAAATACTCTGGATTCCCTGCATTGTCCTTCTAAATCGAGATACGTTTCTACGGAAACGATAGGATTTTCTTTGGGGTTCCGCGTATCTCTTTTCCGATGCATTATTCCTCCTTTACTGCATCCCTCGCTCCCTCACATTGACGAATTAACACACAATTTGCGTCCATATGAAATACTCTGGATTCCCTGCATTGTCCTTCTAAATTGAGATGCGTTTCTATGGAAACGAGAGGATTGTCTTTGGGGTTCCGAGTATCTCTTTTCCGATGCATTATTCCTCCTTTACTGCATCCCTCGCTCCCTCACATTGACGAATTAACACACAATTTGCGTCCATATGAAATACTCTGGATTCCTTGCATTATGTTTCTAAAACGAGATACGTTTCTACGGAAACGATAGGATTTTCTTTGGGGTTCCGAGTATCTCTTTTCCGATGCATTATTCCTACTTTACTGCATCCCTCGCTCCCTCACATTGACGAATTAACACACAATTTGCGTCCATATGAAATACTCTGGATTCCTTGCATTGTCCTTCTAAATCGAGATACGTTTCTACGGAAACGATAGGATTTTCTTTGGGGTTCCGAGTATCTCTTTTCCGATGCATTATTCCTCCTTTACTGCATCCCTCGCTCCCTCACATTGACGAATTAACACACAATTTGCGTCCATATGATATACTCTGGATTCCCTGCATTGTCCTTCTAAATCGAGATATGTTTCTACGGAAACGATAGGATTTTCTTTGGGGTTCCGAGTATCTCTTTTCCGATGCATTATTCCTCCTTTACTGCATCCCTCGCTCCCTCACATTGACGAATTAACACACAATTTGCGTCCATATGAAAAACTCTGGATTCCCTGCATTAATTTTCTAAAACGAGATACGTTTCTACGGAAACGATAGGATTTTCTTTTGGGAGTCGAGTATCTCTTTTCCGATGCATTATTCCTCCTTTACTGCATTTCTCGCACCCTCACATTGACGAATTAACACACAATTTGCGTCCATATGAAATACTCTGGATTCCCTGCATCGTCCTTCTAAATCGAGATACGTTTCTACGGAAACGATAGGATTTTCTTTGGGGTTCCGAGTATCTCTTTTCCGATGCATTATTCCTCCTTTACTGCACCCCTCGCTCCCTCACATTGACGAATTAACACACAATTTGCGTCCATATGAAATACTCTGGATTCCCTGCATTGTCCTTCTAAATCGAGATACGTTTCTATGGAAACGATTGGATTTTCTTTGGGGTTCCGAGTATCTCTTTTCCGATGCATTATTCCTCCTTTACTGCATCCCTCATTCCCTCACATTGACGAATTAACACACAATTTGCGTCCATATGGAATACTCTGGATTCCCTGCATTGTCCTTCTAAATCGAGATAAGTTTCTACGGAAACGATAGGATTCTCTTTGGGGTTCCGAGTATCTCTTTTCCGATGCATTATTCCTCCTTTACTGCATCCCCCGCTCCCTCACATTGACGAATTAACACACAATTTGCGTCCATATGAAATACTCTGGATTCCCTGCATTGTCCTTGTTAATCGAGATACGTTTCTACGGAAACGATGGGATTTTCTTTGGGGTTCCGAGTATCTCTGTTCCGATGCATTATTCCTCCTTTACTGCATCCCTCGCTCCCTCAAATTGACGAATTAACACACAATTTGCGTCCATATGATATACTCTGGATTCCCTGCATTGTCCTTCTAAATCGAGATACGTTTCTACGGAAACGATAGGACTTTCTTTGGGGTTCCGAGTATCTCTTTTCCGATGCATTATTCCTCCTTTACTGCATCCCTCCCTCCCTCACAATGACGAATTAACACACAATTTGCGTCCATATGAAATACTCAGGATTCCCTGCATTGTCCTTCTAAATTGAGATACGTTTCTACGGAAACGATAGGATTTTCTTTGGGGTTCCGAGTATCTCTTTTCCGATGCATTATTCCTCGTTTACTGCATCCCTCGCTAACTCACATTGACGAATTAACACACAATTTGCGTCCATATGAAATACTCTGGATTCCCTGCATTGTCCTTCTAAATCGAGATACGTTTCTACGGAAACGATAGGATTTTCTTTGGGGTTCCGAGTATCTCTTTTCCGATGCATTATTCCTCCTTTACTGCATCCCTCGCTCCCTCACATTAACGAATTAACACACAATTTGCGTCCATATGAAATACTCTGGATTTCCTGCATTGTCCTTCTAAATCGGGATTCGTTTCTACGGAAACGACAGGATTTTCTTTGGGGTTCCGAGTATCTCTTTTCCGATGCATTATTCCTCCTTTACTGCATCCCTCGCTCCCTCACATTGCCGAATTAACACACAATTTGCGTCCATATGAAATACTCTGGGTTCCCTTCTTTATCTTTCTAAAACGAGATACGTTTCTACGGAAACGATAGGATTTTCTTTTGGGAGTCGAGTATCTGTTTTCCGATGCATTATTCCTGCTTTACTGCATCCCTCGCTCCCTCACGTTGACGAATTAACACACAATTTGCGTCCATATGATATACTCTGGATTCCCTGCATTGTCCTTCTAAATCGAGATATGTTTCTACGGAAACGATAGGATTTTCTTTGGGGTTCCGAGGATCTCTTTTCCAATGCATTATTCCTCCTTTACTGCATTTCTCGCACCCTCACATTGACGAATTAACACACAATTTGCGTCCATATGAAATACTCTGTATTCCCTGCATTGTCCTTCTAAATCGAGATACGTTTCTACGGAAACGATAAGATTTTCTTTGGGGTTCCGTGTATCGCTTATCCGATACATTATTCCTCCTTTACTTCATCCCTCGCTCCCTCACATTGACGAATTAACACACAATATGCGTCCATATGGAATACTCTTGATTCCCTGCATTGTCCTTCTAAATCGAGATACGTTTCTATGGAAACGATAGGATTTTCTTTGGGGTTCCGAGTATCTCTTTTCCGATGCATTATTCCTCCTTTACTGCATCCCTCGCTCCCTCACATTGACGAATTAACACACAAATTGCGTCCATATGAAATACTCTGGATTCCCTGCATTGTCCTTCTAAATCGAGATACGTTTCTACGGAAACGGTAGGATTTCCTTTGGGGTTCCGAGTATCTCTTTTCCGATGCATTATTCCTCCTTTACTGCATCCCTCGCTCCCTCACATTGACGAATTAACACACAATTTGCGTCCATATGAAATACTCTGGATTCCCTGCATTGTCCTTCTAAATCGAGATACGTTTCTACGGAAACGATAGGATTTTCTTTGGGGTTCCGAGTATCTCTTTTCCGATGCATTATTCCTCCTTTACTGCATCCCTCGCTCCCTCACATTGACGAATTAACACACAATTTGCGTCCATATGAAATACTCTGGATTCCCTGCATTGTCCTTCTAAATCGAGATACGTTTCTACGGAAACGATAGGATTTTCTTTGGGGTTCCGAGTATCTCTTTTCCGATGCATTATTCCTCCTTTACTGAATCCCTCGCTCCCTCACATTAACGAATTAACACACAAATTGCGTCCATATGAAATACTCTGGATTCCCTGCATTGTCCTTCTAAATCGAGATACGTTTCTACGGAAACGGTAGGATTTTCTTTGGGGTTCCGAGTATCTCTTTTCCGATGCATTATTCCTCCTTTACTGCATCCCTCGCTCCCTCACATTGACGAATTAACACACAATTTGCGTCTATATGAAATACTCTGGATTCCCTGCATTGTCCTTCTAAATCGAGATACGTTTCTACGGAAACGATAGGATTTTCTTTGGGGTTCCGCGTATCTCTTTTCCGATGCATTATTCCTCCTTTACTGCATCCCTCGCTCCCTCACATTGACGAATTAACACACAATTTGCGTCCATATGAAATACTCTGGATTCCCTGCATTGTCCTTCTAAATTGAGATGCGTTTCTATGGAAACGAGAGGATTGTCTTTGGGGTTCCGAGTATCTCTTTTCCGATGCATTATTCCTCCTTTACTGCATCCCTCGCTCCCTCACATTGACGAATTAACACACAATTTGCGTCCATATGAAATACTCTGGATTCCTTGCATTATGTTTCTAAAACGAGATACGTTTCTACGGAAACGATAGGATTTTCTTTGGGGTTCCGAGTATCTCTTTTCCGATGCATTATTCCTACTTTACTGCATCCCTCGCTCCCTCACATTGACGAATTAACACACAATTTGCGTCCATATGAAATACTCTGGATTCCTTGCATTGTCCTTCTAAATCGAGATACGTTTCTACGGAAACGATAGGATTTTCTTTGGGGTTCCGAGTATCTCTTTTCCGATGCATTATTCCTCCTTTACTGCATCCCTCGCTCCCTCACATTGACGAATTAACACACAATTTGCGTCCATATGATATACTCTGGATTCCCTGCATTGTCCTTCTAAATCGAGATATGTTTCTACGGAAACGATAGGATTTTCTTTGGGGTTCCGAGTATCTCTTTTCCGATGCATTATTCCTCCTTTACTGCATCCCTCGCTCCCTCACATTGACGAATTAACACACAATTTGCGTCCATATGAAAAACTCTGGATTCCCTGCATTAATTTTCTAAAACGAGATACGTTTCTACGGAAACGATAGGATTTTCTTTTGGGAGTCGAGTATCTCTTTTCCGATGCATTATTCCTCCTTTACTGCATTTCTCGCACCCTCACATTGACGAATTAACACACAATTTGCGTCCATATGAAATACTCTGGATTCCCTGCATCGTCCTTCTAAATCGAGATACGTTTCTACGGAAACGATAGGATTTTCTTTGGGGTTCCGAGTATCTCTTTTCCGATGCATTATTCCTCCTTTACTGCACCCCTCGCTCCCTCACATTGACGAATTAACACACAATTTGCGTCCATATGAAATACTCTGGATTCCCTGCATTGTCCTTCTAAATCGAGATACGTTTCTATGGAAACGATTGGATTTTCTTTGGGGTTCCGAGTATCTCTTTTCCGATGCATTATTCCTCCTTTACTGCATCCCTCATTCCCTCACATTGACGAATTAACACACAATTTGCGTCCATATGGAATACTCTGGATTCCCTGCATTGTCCTTCTAAATCGAGATAAGTTTCTACGGAAACGATAGGATTCTCTTTGGGGTTCCGAGTATCTCTTTTCCGATGCATTATTCCTCCTTTACTGCATCCCCCGCTCCCTCACATTGACGAATTAACACACAATTTGCGTCCATATGAAATACTCTGGATTCCCTGCATTGTCCTTGTTAATCGAGATACGTTTCTACGGAAACGATGGGATTTTCTTTGGGGTTCCGAGTATCTCTGTTCCGATGCATTATTCCTCCTTTACTGCATCCCTCGCTCCCTCAAATTGACGAATTAACACACAATTTGCGTCCATATGATATACTCTGGATTCCCTGCATTGTCCTTCTAAATCGAGATACGTTTCTACGGAAACGATAGGACTTTCTTTGGGGTTCCGAGTATCTCTTTTCCGATGCATTATTCCTCCTTTACTGCATCCCTCCCTCCCTCACAATGACGAATTAACACACAATTTGCGTCCATATGAAATACTCAGGATTCCCTGCATTGTCCTTCTAAATTGAGATACGTTTCTACGGAAACGATAGGATTTTCTTTGGGGTTCCGAGTATCTCTTTTCCGATGCATTATTCCTCGTTTACTGCATCCCTCGCTAACTCACATTGACGAATTAACACACAATTTGCGTCCATATGAAATACTCTGGATTCCCTGCATTGTCCTTCTAAATCGAGATACGTTTCTACGGAAACGATAGGATTTTCTTTGGGGTTCCGAGTATCTCTTTTCCGATGCATTATTCCTCCTTTACTGCATCCCTCGCTCCCTCACATTAACGAATTAACACACAATTTGCGTCCATATGAAATACTCTGGATTTCCTGCATTGTCCTTCTAAATCGGGATTCGTTTCTACGGAAACGACAGGATTTTCTTTGGGGTTCCGAGTATCTCTTTTCCGATGCATTATTCCTCCTTTACTGCATCCCTCGCTCCCTCACATTGCCGAATTAACACACAATTTGCGTCCATATGAAATACTCTGGGTTCCCTTCTTTATCTTTCTAAAACGAGATACGTTTCTACGGAAACGATAGGATTTTCTTTTGGGAGTCGAGTATCTGTTTTCCGATGCATTATTCCTGCTTTACTGCATCCCTCGCTCCCTCACGTTGACGAATTAACACACAATTTGCGTCCATATGATATACTCTGGATTCCCTGCATTGTCCTTCTAAATCGAGATATGTTTCTACGGAAACGATAGGATTTTCTTTGGGGTTCCGAGGATCTCTTTTCCAATGCATTATTCCTCCTTTACTGCATTTCTCGCACCCTCACATTGACGAATTAACACACAATTTGCGTCCATATGAAATACTCTGTATTCCCTGCATTGTCCTTCTAAATCGAGATACGTTTCTACGGAAACGATAAGATTTTCTTTGGGGTTCCGTGTATCGCTTATCCGATACATTATTCCTCCTTTACTTCATCCCTCGCTCCCTCACATTGACGAATTAACACACAATATGCGTCCATATGGAATACTCTTGATTCCCTGCATTGTCCTTCTAAATCGAGATACGTTTCTATGGAAACGATAGGATTTTCTTTGGGGTTCCGAGTATCTCTTTTCCGATGCATTATTCCTCCTTTACTGCATCCCTCGCTCCCTCACATTGACGAATTAACACACAAATTGCGTCCATATGAAATACTCTGGATTCCCTGCATTGTCCTTCTAAATCGAGATACGTTTCTACGGAAACGGTAGGATTTCCTTTGGGGTTCCGAGTATCTCTTTTCCGATGCATTATTCCTCCTTTACTGCATCCCTCGCTCCCTCACATTGACGAATTAACACACAATTTGCGTCCATATGAAATACTCTGGATTCCCTGCATTGTCCTTCTAAATCGAGATACGTTTCTACGGAAACGATAGGATTTTCTTTGGGGTTCCGAGTATCTCTTTTCCGATGCATTATTCCTCCTTTACTGCATCCCTCGCTCCCTCACATTGACGAATTAACACACAATTTGCGTCCATATGAAATACTCTGGATTCCCTGCATTGTCCTTCTAAATCGAGATACGTTTCTACGGAAACGATAGGATTTTCTTTGGGGTTCCGAGTATCTCTTTTCCGATGCATTATTCCTCCTTTACTGAATCCCTCGCTCCCTCACATTAACGAATTAACACACAATTTGCGTCCATATGAAATACTCTGGATTTCCTGCATTGTCCTTCTAAATCGGGATTCGTTTCTACGGAAACGACAGGATTTTCTTTGGGGTTCCGAGTATCTCTTTTCCGATGCATTATTCCTCCTTTACTGCATCCCTCGCTCCCTCACGTTGACGAATTAACACACAATTTGCGTCCATATGATATACTCTGGATTCCCTGCATTCTCCTTCTAAATCGAGATATGTTTCTACGGAAACGATAGGATTTTCTTTGGGGTTCCGAGGATCTCTTTTCCAATGCATTATTCCTCCTTTACTGCATTTCTCGCACCCTCACATTGACGAATTAACACACAATTTGCGTCCATATGAAATACTCTTGATTCCTTGCATTATGTTTCTAAAACGAGATACGTTTCTACGGAAACGATAGGATTTTCTTTGGGGTTCCGAGTATCTCTTTTCCGATGCATTATTCCTCCTTTACTGCATCCCTCGCTCCCTCACATTGACGAATTAACACACAATTTGCGTCCATATGAAATACTCTGGATTCCTAGCATTGTCCTTCTAAATCGAGATACGTTTCTACGGAAACGATAGGATTTTCTTTGGGGTTCCGAGTATCTCTTTTCCGATGCATTATTCCTCCTTTACTGCATCCCTCGCTCCCTCACATTGACGAATTAACACACAATTTGCGCCCATATGATATACTCTGGATTCCCTGCATTGTCCTTCTAAATCGAGATACGTTTCTACGGAAACGAAAGGATTTTCTTTGGGGTTCCGAGTATCTCTTTTCCGATGCATTATTCCTCCTTTACTGCATCCCTCGCTCCATCACATTGACGAATTAACACACAATTTGCGTCCATATGAAAAACTCTGGATTCCCTGCATTGTCCTTCTAAATCGGGATTCGTTTCTACGGAAACGATAGGATTTTCTTTTGGGAGTCGAGTATCTCTTTTCCGATGCATTATTCCTCCTTTAATGCATTTCTCGCACCCTCACATTGACGAATTAACACACAATTTGCGTCCATATGAAATACTCTGGATTCCCTGCATTGTCCTTCTAAATCGAGATACGTTTCTACGGAAACGATAGGATTTTCTTTGGGGTTCCGTGTATCGCTTATCCGATGCGTTATTCCTCCTTTACTGCATCCCTCGCTCCCTCACATTGACGAATTAACACACAATTTGCGTCCATATGGAATACTCTTGATTCCCTGCATTGTCCTTCTAAATCGAGATACGTTTCTATGGAAACGATAGGATTTTCTTTGGGGTTCCGAGTATCTCTTTTCCGATGCATTATTCCTCCTTTACTGCATCCCTCGCTCCCTCACATTGACGATTTAACACACAAATAGCGTCCATATGAAATACTCTGGATTCCCTGCATTGTCCTTCTAAATCGAGATACGTTTCTATGGAAACGATAGGATTTTCTTTGGGGTTCCGAGTATCTCTTTTCCGATGCATTATTCCTCCTTTACTGCATCCCTCGCTCCCTCACATTGACGAATTAACACACAATTTGCGTCCATATGGAATACTCTGGATTCCCTGCATTGTCCTTCTAAATCGAGATAAGTTTCTACGGAAACGATAGGATTATCTTTGGGGTTCCGAGTATCTCTTTTCCGATGCATTATTCCTCCTTTACTGCATCCCCCGCTCCCTCACATTGACGAATTAACACACAATTTGCGTCCATATGAAATACTCTGGATTCCCTGCATTGTCCTTGTAAATCGAGATACGTTTCTACGGATACGATGGGATTTTCTTTGGGGTTCCGAGTATCTCTTTTCCGATGCATTATTCCTCCTTTACTGCATCCCTCGCTCCCTCACATTGACGAATTAACACACAATTTGCGTCCATATGATATACTCTGGATTCCCTGCATTGTCCTTCTAAATCGAGATACGTTTCTACGGAAACGATAGGACTTTCTTTGGGGTTCCGAGTATCTCTTTTCCGATGCATTATTCCTCCTTTACTGCATCCCTCCCTCCCTCACATTGACGAATTAACACACAATTTGCGTCCATATGAAATACTCAGGATTCCCTGCATTGTCCTTCTAAATCGAGATACGTTTCTACGGAAACGATAGGATTTTCTTTGGGGTTCCGAGTATTTCTTTTCCGATGCATTATTCCTCGTTTACTGCATCCCTCGCTAACTCACATTGACGAATTAACACACAATTTGCGTCCATATGAAATACTCTGGATTCCCTGCATTGTCCTTCTAAATCGAGATACGTTTCTACGGAAACGATAGGATTTTCTTTGGGGTTCCGAGTATCTCTTTTCCGATGCATTATTCCTCCTTTACTGCATGCCTCGCTCCCTCACATTAACGAATTAACACAGAATTTGCGTCCATATGAAATACTCTGGATTTCCTGCATTGTCCTTCTAAATCGGGATTCGTTTCTACGGAAACGACAGGATTTTCTTTGGGGTTCCGAGTATCTCTTTTCCGATGCATTATTCCTCCTTTACTGCATCCCTCGCTCCCTCACATTGACGAATTAACACACAATTTGCGTCCATATGAAATACTCTGGGTTCCCTTCTTTATCTTTCTAAAACGAGATACGTTTCTACGGAAACGATAGGATTTTCTTTTGGGAGTCGAGTATCTCTTTTCCGATGCATTATTCCTCCTTTACTGCATCCCTCGCTAACTCACATTGACGAATTAACACACAATTTGCGTCCATATGAAATACTCTGGATTCCCTGCATTGTCCTTCTAAATCGAGATACGTTTCTACGGAAACGATAGGATTTTCTTTGGGGTTCCGAGTATCTCTTTTCCGATGCATTATTCCACCTTTACTGCATCCCTCGTTCCCTCACATTGACGAATTAACACACAATTTGCGTCAATATGAAATACTATGGATTCCCTGCATTGTCCTTCTAAATCGAGATACGTTTCTACGGAAACGATAGGATTTTCTTTGGGGTTCCGAGTATCTCTTTTCCGATGCATTATTCCTCCTTTACTGCATCCCTCGCTCCCTCACATTGACGAATTAACACACAATTTGCGTCCATATGAAATACTCTGGATTCCCTGCATTGTCCTTCTAAATCGAGATACGTTTCTATGGAAACGATAGGATTTTCTTTGGGGTTCCGAGTATCTCTTTTCCGATGCATTATTCCTCCTTTACTGCATCCCTCGCTCCCTCACATTGACGAATTAACACACAATTTGCGTCCATATGGAATACTCTGGATTCCCGGCATTGTCCTTCTAAATCGAGATAAGTTTCTACGGAAACGATAGGATTATCTTTGGGGTTTCGAGTATCTCTTTTCCGATGCATTATTCCTCCTTTACTGCATCCCCCGCTCCCTCACATTGACGAATTAACACACAATTTGCGTCCATATGAAATACTCTGGATTCCCTGCATTGTCCTTGTAAATCGAGATACGTTTCTACGGAAACGATGGGATTTTCTTTGGGGTTCCGAGTATCTCTTTTCCGATGCATTATTCCTCCTTTACTGCATCCCTCGCTCCCTCACATTGACGAATTAACACACAATTTGCGTCCATATGATATACTCTGGATTCCCTGCATTGTCCTTCTAAATCGAGAGACGTTTCTACGGAAACGATAGGACTTTCTTTGGGGTTCCGAGTATCTCTTTTCCGATGCATTATTCCTGCTTTACTGCATCCCTCCCTCCCTCACATTGACGAATTAACACACAATTTGCGTCCATATGAAATACTCAGGATTCCCTGCATTGTCCTTCTAAATCGAGATACGTTTCTACGGAAACGATAGGATTTTCTTTGGGGTTCCGAGTATCTCTTTTCCGATGCATTATTCCTCGTTTACTGCATCCCTCGCTAACTCACATTGACGAATTAACACACAATTTGCGTCCATATGAAGTACTCTGGATTCCCTGCATTGTCCTTCTAAATCGAGATACGTTTCTACGGAAACGATAGGATTTTCTTTGGGGTTCCGAGTATCTCTTTTCCGATGCATTATTCCACCTTTACTGCATCCCTCGTTCCCTCACATTGACGAATTAACACACAATTTGCGTCAATATGAAATCTATGGATTCCCTGCATTGTCCTTCTAAATCGAGATACGTTTCTACGGAAACGATAGGATTTTCTTTGGGGTTCCGTGTATCGCTTATCCGATGCATTATTCCTCCTTTACTGCATCCCTCGCTCCCTCACATTGACGAATTAACACACAATTTGCGTCCATATGGAATACTCTTGATTCCCTGCATTGTCCTTCTAAATCGAGATACGTTTCTACGGAAATGATAGGATTTTCTTTGGGGTTCCGAGTATCTCTTTTCCGATGCATTATTCCTCCTTTACTGCATCCCTCTCTCCCTCACATTGACGAATTAACACACAATTTGCGTCCATATGAAATACTCTGGATTCCCTGCATTGTCCTTCTAAATCGAGATACGTTTCTACGGATACGATAGGATTTTCTTTGGGGTTCCGAGTATCTCTTTTCCGATGCATTATTCCTCCTTTACTGCATCCCTCGCTCCCTCACATTGACGAATTAACACACAATTTGCGTCCATATGATATACTCTGGATTCCCTGCATTGTCCTTCTAAATCGAGATACGTTTCTACGGAAACGATAGGACTTTCTTTGGGGTTCCGAGTATCTCTTTTCCGATGCATTATTCCTCCTTTACTGCACCCCTCCCTCCCTCACATTGACGAATTAACACACAATTTGCGTCCATATGAAATACTCAGGATTCCCTGCATTGTCTTTTAAATCGAGATACGTTTCTACGGAAACGATAGGATTTTTTTGGGGTTCCGTGTATCGCTTATCCGATGCGTTATTCCTCCTTTACTGCATCCCTCGCTCCCTCACATTGACGAATTAACACACAATTTGCGTCCATATGGAATACTCTTGATTCCCTGCATTGTCCTTCTAAATCGAGATACGTTTCTATGGAAACGATAGGATTTTCTTTGGGGTTCCGAGTATCTCTTTTCCGATGCATTATTCCTCCTTTACTGCATCCCTCGCTCCCTCACATTGACGAATTAACACACAATTTGCGTCCATATGAAATACTCTGGATTCCCTGCATTGTCCTTCTAAATCGAGATACGTTTCTACGGAAACGATAGGATTTTCTTTGGGGTTCCGAGTATCTCTTTTCCGATGCATTATTCCTCCTTTACTGCATCCCTCGCTCCCTCACATTGACGAATTAACACACAATTTGCGTCCATATGAAATAATCTGGATTCCCTGCATTGTCCTTCTAAATCGAGATACGTTTCTACGGAAGCGATAGGATTATCTTTGGGGTTTCGAGTATCTCTTTTCCGATGCATTATTCCGCCTTTACTGCATCCCCCGCTCCATCACATTGACGAATTAACACACAATTTGCGTCCATATGAAATACTCTGGATTCCCTGCATTGTCCTTGTAAATCGAGATACGTTTCTACGGAAACGATGGGATTTTCTTTGGGGTTCCGAGTATCTCTTTTCCGATGCATTATTCCTCCTTTACTGCATCCCTCGCTCCCTCACATTGACGAATTAACACACAATTTGCGTCCATATGATACACTCTGGATTCCCTGCATTGTCCTTCTAAATCGAGATACGTTTCTACGGAAACGATAGGACATTCTTTGGGGTTCCGAGTATCTCTTTTCCGATGCATTATTCCTCCTTTACTGCATCCCTCCCTCCCTCACATTGACGAATTAACACACAATTTGCGTCCATATGAAATACTCAGGATTCCCTGCATTGTCCTTCTAAATCGAGATACGTTTCTACGGAAACGATAGGATTTTCTTTGGGGTTCCGAGTATCTCTTTTCCGATGCATTATTCCTCGTTTACTGCATCCCTCGCTAACTCACATTGACGAATTAACACACAATTTGCATCCATATGAAATACTCTGGATTCCCTGCATTGTCCTTCTAAATCGAGATACGTTTCTACGGAAACGATAGGATTTTCTTTGGGGTTCCGAGTATCTCTTTTCCGATGCATTATTCCTCCTTTACTGCATCCCTCGTTCCCTCACATTAACGAATTAACACACAATTTGCGTCCATATGAAATACTCTGGATTTCCTGCATTGTCCTTCTAAATCGGGATTCGTTTCTACGGAAACGACAGGATTTTCTTTGGGGTTCCGAGTATCTCTTTTCCGATGCATTATTCCTCCTTTACTGCATCCCTCGCTCCCTCACATTGCCGAATTAACACACAATTTGCGTCCATATGAAATACTCTGGGTTCCCTTCCTTATCTTTCTAAAACGAGATACGTTTCTACGGAAACGATAGGATTTTCTTTTGGGAGTCGAGTATCTCTTTTCCGATGCATTATTCCTCCTTTACTGCATCCCTCGCTAACTCACATTGACGAATTAACACGCAATTTGCGTCCATATGAAATACTCTGGATTCCCTGCATTGACCTTCTAAATCGAGATACGTTTCTACGGAAACGATAGGATTTTCTTTGGGGTTCCGAGTATCTCTTTTCCGATGCATTATTCCTCCTTTACTGCATCCCTCGTTCCCTCACATTGACGAATTAACACACAATTTGCGTCAATATGAAATACTATGGATTCCCTGCATTGTCCTTCTAAATCGAGATACGTTTCTACGGAAACGATAGGATTTTCTTTGGGGTAGCGTGTATCGCTTATCCGATGCATTATTCCTCCTTTACTGCATCCCTCGCTCCCTCACATTGACGAATTACACACAATTTGCGTCCATATGGAATACTCTTGATTCCCTGCATTCTCCTTCTAAATCGAGATACGTTTCTACGGAAACGATAGGATTTTCTTTGGGGTTCCGAGTATCTCTTTTCCGATGCATTATTCCTCCTTTACTGCATTCCTCGCTCCCTCACATTGACGAATTAACACACAATTTGCGTCCATATGAAATACTCTGGATTCCCTGCATTGTCCTTCTAAATCGAGATACGTTTCTACGGAAACGATAGGATTTTCTTTGGGGTTCCGAGTATCTCTTTTCCGATGCATTATTCCTCCTTTACTGCATCCCTCGCTCCCTCACATTGACGAATTAACACACAATTTGCGTCCATATGAAATAATCTGGATTCCCTGCATTGTCCTTCTAAATCGAGATACGTTTCTACGGAAACGATAGGATTATCTTTGGGGTTTCGAGTATCTCTTTTCCGATGCATTATTCCGCCTTTACTGCATCCCCCGCTCCATCACATTGATGAATTAACACACAATTTGCGTCCATATGAAATACTCTGGATTCCCTGCATTGTCCTTGTAAATCGAGATACGTTTCTACGGAAACGATGGGATTTTCTTTGGGGTTCCGAGTATGTCTTTTCCGATGCATTATTCCTCCTTTACTGCATCCCTCGCTCCCTCACATTGACGAATTAACACACAATTTGCGTCCATATGATATACTCTGGATTCCCTGCATTGTCCTTCTAAATCGAGATACGTTTCTACGGAAACGATAGGACTTTCTTTGGGGTTCCGAGTATCTCTTTTCCGATGCCTTATTCCTCCTTTACTGCATCCCTCCCTCCCTCACATTGACGAATTAACACACAATTTGCGTCCATATGAAATACTCAGGATTCCCTGCATTGTCCTTCTAAATCGAGATACGTTTCTACGGAAACGATAGGATTTTCTTTGGGGTTCCGAGTATCTCTTTTCCGATGCATTATTCCTCGTTTACTGCATCCCTCGCTAACTCACATTGACGAATTAACACACAATTTGCGTCCATATGAAATACTCTGGATTCCCTGCATTGTCCTTCTAAATCGAGATACGTTTCTACGGAAACGATAGGATTTTCTTTGGGGTTCCGAGTATCTCTTTTCCGATGCATTATTCCTCCTTTACTGCATCCCTCGTTCCCTCACATTAACGAATTAACACACAATTTGCGTCCATATGAAATACTCTGGATTTCCTGCATTGTCCTTCTAAATCGGGATTCGTTTCTACGGAAACGACAGGATTTTCTTTGGGGTTCCGAGTATCTCTTTTCCGATGCATTATTCCTCCTTTACTGCATCCCTCGCTCCCTCACATTGCCGAATTAACACACAATTTGCGTCCATATGAAATACTCTGGGTTCCCTTCCTTATCTTTCTAAAACGAGATACGTTTCTACGGAAACGATAGGATTTTCTTTTGGGAGTCGAGTATCTCTTTTCCGATGCATTATTCCTCCTTTACTGCATCCCTCGCTAACTCACATTGACGAATTAACACGCAATTTGCGTCCATATGAAATACTCTGGATTCCCTGCATTGACCTTCTAAATCGAGATACGTTTCTACGGAAACGATAGGATTTTCTTTGGGGTTCCGAGTATCTTTTTTCCGATGCATTATTCCTCCTTTACTGCATCCCTCGTTCCCTCACATTGACCAATTAACACACAATTTGCGTCAATATGAAATACTATGGATTCCCTGCATTGTCCTTCTAAATCGAGATACGTTTCTACGGAAACGATAGGATTTTCTTTGGGGTAGCGTGTATCGCTTATCCGATGGATTATTCCTCCTTTACTGCATCCCTCGCTCCCTCACATTGACGAATTACACACAATTTGCGTCCATATGGAATACTCTTGATTCCCTGCATTGTCCTTCTAAATCGAGATACGTTTCTACGGAAACGATAGGATTTTCTTTGGGGTTCCGAGTATCTCTTTTCCGATGCATTATTCCTCCTTTACTGCATCCCTCTCTCCCTCACATTGACGAATTAACACACAATTTGCGTCCATATGAAATACTCTGGATTCCCTGCATTGTCCTTCTAAATCGAGATACGTTTCTACGGAAACGATAGGATTTTCTTTGGGGTTCCGAGTATCTCTTTTCCGATGCATTATTCCTCCTTTACTGCATCCCTCTCTCCCTCACATTGACGAATTAACACACAATTTGCGTCCATATGAAATACTCTGGATTCCCTGCATTGTCCTTCTAAATCGAGATACGTTTCTACGGAAACGATAGGATTTTCTTTGGGGTTCCGAGTATCTCTTTTCCGATGCATTATTCCTCCTTTACTGCATCCCTCGCTCCCTCACATTGACGAATTAACACACAATTTGCGTCCATATGATATACTCTGGATTCCCTGCATTGTCCTTCTAAATCGAGATACGTTTCTACGGAAACGATAGGACTTTCTTTGGGGTTCCGAGTATCTCTTTTCCGATGCATTATTCCTCCTTTACTGCATCCCTCCCTCCCTCACATTGACGAATTAACACACAATTTGCGTCCATATGAAATACTCAGGATTCCCTGCATTGTCCTTCTAAATCGAGATACGTTTCTACGGAAACGATAGGATTTTCTTTGGGGTTCCGTGTATCGCTTATCCGATGCGTTATTCCTCCTTTACTGCATCCCTCGCTCCCTCACATTGACGAATTAACACACAATTTGCGTCCATATGGAATACTCTTGATTCCCTGCATTGTCCTTCTAAATCGAGATACGTTTCTATGGAAACGATAGGATTTTCTTTGGGGTTCCGAGTATCTCTTTTCCGATGCATTATTCCTCCTTTACTGCATCCCTCGCTCCCTCACATTGACGAATTAACACACAAATTGCGTCCATATGAAATACTCTGGATTCCCTCCATTGTCCTTCTAAATCGAGATACGTTTCTACGGAAACGGTAGGATTTTCTTTGGGGTTCCGAGTATCTCTTTTCCGATGCATTATTCCTCCTTTACTGCATCCCTCGCTCCCTCACATTGACGAATTAACACACAATTTGCGTCCATATGAAATACTCTGGATTCCCTGCATTGTCCTTCTAAATCGAGATACGTTTCTACGGAAACGATAGGATTATCTTTGGGGTTTCGAGTATCTCTTTTCCGATGCATTATTCCTCCTTTACTGCATCCCTCGCTCCCTCACATTGACGAATTAACACACAAATTGCGTCCATATGAAATACTCTGGATTCCCTCCATTGTCCTTCTATATCGAGATACGTTTCTACGGAAACGGTAGGATTTTCTTTGGGGTTCCGAGTATCTCTTTTCCGATGCATTATTCCTCCTTTACTGCATCCCTCGCTCCCTCACATTGACGAATTAACACACAATTTGCGTCCATATGAAATACTCTGGATTCCCTGCATTGTCCTTCTAAATCGAGATACGTTTCTACGGAAACGATAGGATTTTCTTTGGGGTTCCGAGTATCTCTTTTCCGATGCATTATTCCTCCTTTACTGCATCCCTCTCTCCCTCACATTGACGAATTAACACACAATTTGCGTCCATATGAAAAACTCTGGATTCCCTGCATTGTCCTTCTAAATCGAGATACGTTTCTACGGAAACGATAGGATTTTCTTTGGGGTTCCGAGTATCTCTTTTCCGATGCATTATTCCTCCTTTACTGCATCCCTCGCTCCCTCACATTGACGAATTAACACACAATTTGCGTCCATATGATATACTCTGGATTCCCTGCATTGTCCTTCTAAATCGAGATACTTTTCTACGGAAACGATAGGATTTTCTTTGGGGTTTCGAGTATCTCTTTTCCGATGCATTATTCCTCCTTTACTGCACCCCTCCCTCCCTCACATTGACGAATTAACACACAATTTGCGTCCATATGAAATACTCAGGATTCCCTGCATTGTCCTTTAAATCGAGATACGTTTCTACGGAAACGATAGGATTTTTTTGGGGTTCCGTGTATCGCTTATCCGATGCGTTATTCCTCCTTTACTGCATCCCTCGCTCCCTCACATTGACGAATTAAAACACAATTTGCGTCCATATGGAATACTCTTGATTCCCTGCATTGTCCTTCTAAATCGAGATACGTTTCTATGGAAACGATAGGATTTTCTTTGGGGTTCCGAGTATCTCTTTTCCGATGCATTATTCCTCCTTTACTGCATCCCTCGCTCCCTCACATTGACGAATTAACACACAATTTGCGTCCATATGAAATACTCTGGATTCCCTGCATTGTCCTTCTAAATCGAGATACGTTTCTACGGAAACGATAGGATTTTCTTTGGGGTTCCGAGTATCTCTTTTCCGATGCATTATTCCTCCTTTACTGCATCCCTCGCTCCCTCACATTGACGAATTAACACACAATTTGCGTCCATATGAAATACTCTGGATTCCCTGCATTGTCCTTCTAAATCGAGATACGTTTCTACGGAAACGATAGGATTATCTTTGGGGTTTCGAGTATCTCTTTTCCGATGCATTATTCCGCCTTTACTGCATCCCCCGCTCCATCACATTGACGAATTAACACACAATTTGCGTCCATATGAAATACTCTGGATTCCCTGCATTGTCCTTGTAAATCGAGATACGTTTCTACGGAAACGATGGGATTTTCTTTGGGGTTCCGAGTATCTCTTTTCCGATGCATTATTCCTCCTTTACTGCATCCCTCGCTCCCTCACATTGACGAATTAACACACAATTTGCGTCCATATGATATACTCTGGATTCCCTGCATTGTCCTTCTAAATCGAGATACGTTTCTACGGAAACGATAGGACTTTCTTTGGGGTTCCGAGTATCTCTTTTCCGATGCATTATTCCTCCTTTACTGCATCCCTCCCTCCCTCACATTGACGAATTAACACACAATTTGCGTCCATATGAAATACTCAGGATTCCCTGCATTGTCCTTCTAAATCGAGATACGTTTCTACGGAAACGATAGGATTTTCTTTGGGGTTCCGAGTATCTCTTTTCCGATGCATTATTCCTCGTTTACTGCATCCCTCGCTAACTCACATTGACGAATTAACACACAATTTGCGTCCATATGAAATACTCTGGATTCCCTGCATTGTCCTTCTAAATCGAGATACGTTTCTACGGAAACGATAGGATTTTCTTTGGGGTTCCGAGTATCTCTTTTCCGATGCATTATTCCTCCTTTACTGCATCCCTCGTTCCCTCACATTAACGAATTAACACACAATTTGCGTCCATATGAAATACTCTGGATTTCCTGCATTGTCCTTCTAAATCGGGATTCGTTTCTACGGAAACGACAGGATTTTCTTTGGGGTTCCGAGTATCTCTTTTCCGATGCATTATTCCTCCTTTACTGCATCCCTCGCTAACTCACATTGACGAATTAACACGCAATTTGCGTCCATATGAAATACTCTGGATTCCCTGCATTGACCTTCTAAATCGAGATACGTTTCTACGGAAACGATAGGATTTTCTTTGGGGTTCCGAGTATCTCTTTTCCGATGCATTATTCCTCCTTTACTGCATCCCTCGTTCCCTCACATTGACGAATTAACACACAATTTGCGTCAATATGAAATACTATGGATTCCCTGCATTGTCCTTCTAAATCGAGATACGTTTCTACGGAAACGATAGGATTTTCTTTGGGGTTCCGTGTATCGCTTATCCGATGCATTATTCCTCCTTTACTGCATCCCTCGCTCCCTCACATTGACGAATTACACACAATTTGCGTCCATATGGAATACTCTTGATTCCCTGCATTGTCCTTCTAAATCGAGATACGTTTCTACGGAAACGATAGGATTTTCTTTGGGGTTCCGAGTATCTCTTGTCCGATGCATTATTCCTCCTTTACTGCATCCCTCTCTCCCTCACATTGACGAATTAACACACAATTTGCGTCCATATGAAATACTCTGGATTCCCTGCTTTGTCCTTCTAAATCGAGATACGTTTCTACGGAAACGATAGGATTTTCTTTGGGGTTCCGAGTATCTCTTTTCCGATGCATTATTCCTCCTTTACTGCATCCCTCTCTCCCTCACATTGACGAATTAACACACAATTTGCGTCCATATGAAATACTCTGGATTCCCTGCATTGTCCTTCTAAATCGAGATACGTTTCTACGGAAACGATAGGATTTTCTTTGGGGTTCCGAGTATCTCTTTTCCGATGCATTATTCCTCCTTTACTGCATCCCTCGCTCCCTCACATTGACGAATTAACACACAATTTGCGTCTATATGATATACTCTGGATTCCCTGCATTGTCCTTCTAAATCGAGATACGTTTCTACGGAAACGATAGGACCTTCTTTGGGGTTCCGAGTATCTCTTTTCCGATGCATTATTCCTCCTTTACTGCATCCCTCCCTCCCTCACATTGACGAATTAACACACAATTTGCGTCCATATGAAATACTCAGGATTCCCTGCATTGTCCTTCTAAATCGAGATACGTTTCTACGGAAACGATAGGATTTTCTTTGGGGTTCCGTGTATCGCTTATCCGATGCGTTATTCCTCCTTTACTGCATCCCTCGCTCCCTCACATTGACGAATTAACACACAATTTGCGTCCATATGGAATACTCTTGATTCCCTGCATTGTCCTTCTAAATCGAGATACGTTTCTATGGAAACGATAGGATTCTCTTTGGGGTTCCGAGTATCTCTTTTCCGATGCATTATTCCTCCTTTACTGCATCCCTCGCTCCCTCACATTGACGAATTAACACACAAATTGCGTCCATATGAAATACTCTGGATTCCCTCCATTGTCCTTCTAAATCGAGATACGTTTCTACGGAAACGGTAGGATTTTCTTTGGGGTTCCGAGTATCTCTTTTCCGATGCATTATTCCTCCTTTACTGCATCCCTCGCTCCCTCACATTGACGAATTAACACACAATTTGCGTCCATATGAAATACTCTGGATTCCCTGCATTGTCCTTCTAAATCGAGATACGTTTCTACGGAAACGATAGGATTTTCTTTGGGGTTCCGAGTATCTCTTTTCCGATGCATTATTCCTCCTTTACTGCATCCCTCGCTCCCTCACATTGACGAATTAACACACAATTTGCGTCCATATGAAATACTCTGGAATCCCTGCATTGTCCTTCTAAATCGAGATACGTTTCTATGGAAACGATTGGTTTTTCTTTGGGGTTCCGAGTATCTCTTTTCCGATGCATTATTCCTCCTTTACTGCATCCCTCGCTCCCTCACATTGACGAATTAACACACAATTTGCGTCCATATGGAATACTCTGGATTCCCTGCATTGTCCTTCTAAATCGAGATAAGTTTCTACGGAAACGATAGGATTATCTTTGGGGTTCCGAGTATCTCTTTTCCGATGCATTATTCCTCCTTTACTGCATCCCCCGCTCCCTCACATTGACGAATTAACACACAATTTGCGTCCATATGAAATACTCTGGATTCCCTGCATTGTCCTTGTAAATCGAGATACGTTTCTACGGAAACGATGGGATTTTCTTTGGGGATCCGAGTATCTCTTTTCCGATGCATTATTCCTCCTTTACTGCATCCCTCGCTCCCTCACATTGACGAATTAACACAATATTTGCGTCCATATGATATACTCTGGATTCCCTGCATTGTCCTTCTAAATCGAGATACGTTTCTACGGAAACGATAGGACATTCTTTGGGGTTCCGAGTATCTCTTTTCCGATGCATTATTCCTCCTTTACTGCATCCCTCCCTCCCTCACATTGACGAATTAACACACAATTTGCGTCCATATGAAATACTCAGGATTCCCTGCATTGTCCTTCTAAATCGAGGTACGTTTCTACGGAAACGATAGGATTTTCTTTGGGGTTCCGAGTATCTCTTTTCCGATGCATTACTCCTCGTTTACTGCATCCCTCGCTAACTCACATTGACGAATTAACACACAATTTGCGTCCATATGAAATACTCTGGATTCCGTGCATTGTCCTTCTAAATCGAGATACGTTTCTACGGAAACGATAGGATTTTCTTTGGGGTTCCGAGTATCTCTTTTCCGATGCATTATTCCTCCTTTACTGCATCCCTCGCTCCCTCACATTAACGAATTAACACACAATTTGCGTCCATATGAAATACTCTGGATTTCCTGCATTGTCCTTCTAAATCGGGATTCGTTTCTACGGAAACGACAGGATTTTCTTTGGGGTTCCGAGTATCTCTTTTCCGATGCATTATTCCTCCTTTACTGCATCCCTCGCTCCCTCACATTGCCGAATTAACACACTATTTGCGTCCATATGAAATACTCTGGGTTCCCTTCTTTATCTTTCTAAAACGAGATACGTTTCTACGGAAACGATAGGATTTTCTTTTGGGAGTCGAGTATCTCTTTTCCGATGCATTATTCCTCTTTTACTGCATCCCTCGCTAACGCACATTGACGAATTAACACACAATTTGCGTCCATAAGAAATACTCTGGCTTCCCTGCATTGTCCTTCTAAATCGAGATACGTTTCTACGGAAACGATAGGATTTTCTTTGGGGTTCCGAGTATCTCTTTTCCGATGCATTATTCCTCCTTTACTGCATCCCTCGTTCCCTCACATTGACGAATTAACACACAATTTGCGTCAATATGAAATACTATGGATTCCCTGCATTGTCCTTCTAAATCGAGATACGTTTCTACGGAAACGATAGGATTTTCTTTGGGGTTCCGTGTATCGCTTATCCGATGCATTATTCCTCCTTCACTGCATCCCTCGCTCCCTCACATTGACGAATTAACACACAATTTGCGTCCATATGGAATACTCTTGATTCCCTGCATTGTCCTTCTAAATCGAGATACGTTTCTACGGAAACGATAGGATTTTCTTTGGGGTTCCGAGTATCTCTTTTCCGATGCATTATTCCTCCTTTACTGCATCCCTCTCTCCCTCACATTGACGAATTAACACACAATTTGCGTCCATATGAAATACTCTGGATTCCCTGCATTGTCCTTCTAAATCGAGATACGTTTCTACGGAAACGATAGGATTTTCTTTGGGGTTCCGAGTATCTCTTTTCCGATGCATTATTCCTCCTTTACTGCATCCCTCGCTCCCTCACACTGATGAATTAACACAAAATTTGCGTCCATATGAAATACTCTGGATTCCCTGCATTATCTTTCTAAAACGAGATACGTTTCTACGGAAACGATAGTATTTTCTTTTGGGAGTCGGGTATCTCTTTTCCGATGCATTATTCCTCCTTTACTGCATCCCTCGCTAACTCACCTTGACGAATTAACACACAATTTGCGTCCATATGAAATACTCTGGATTCCCTGCATTGTCCTTCTAAATCGAGATACGTTTCTACGGAAACGATAGGATTTTCTTGGGGTTCCGAGTATCTCTTTTCCGATGCATTATTCCTCCTTTACTGAATCCCTCGTTCCCTCACATTGACGAATTAACACACAATTTGCGTCCATATGAAATACTCCGTATTCCCTGCATTGTCCTTCTAAATCGGGATTCGTTTCTACGGAAACGATAGGATTTTCTTTGGGGTTCCGAGTATCTCTTTTCCGATGCATTATTATTCCTTTACTGCATCCGTCGCTCCCTCACATTGCCGAATTAACACAGAAATTTCGTCCATATGATATACTCTGGGTTCCCTGCTTTATGTTTCTAAAACGAGATACGTTTCTACGGAAACGATAGGATTTTCTTTTGGGAGTCGAGTATCTCTTTTCCGATGCATTATTCCTCCTTTACTGCATCCCTCGCTCCCTCACATTGACGAATTAACACACAATTTGCGTCCATATGAAATACTCTGGATTCCCTGCATCGTCCTTCTAAATCGAGATACGTTTCTACGGAAACTATAGAGTTTTCTTTGGGGTTCCGAGTATCTCTTTTCCGATGCATTATTCCTCCTTTACTGCATCCCTCGCTCCGTCACATTGACGATTTAACACACAATTTGCGTCCATATGAAATACTCTGGATTCCCTGCATTGTCCTTCTAAGTCAAGATACGTTTCTACGGAAACGAAAGGATTTTCTTTGGGGTTCCGAGTATCTCTTTTCCGATGCATTATTTCTCCTTTACTGCATCCCTCGCTCCCTCACATTGACGAATTAACACACAATTTGCGTCCATATAAAATACTCTGGATTCCCTGGATTGTCCTTCTAAATCGAGATACGTTTCTACGGAAACGATAGGATTTTCTTTGGGGTTCTGCGTATCACTTTTCCCATGCATTATTCCTCCTTTACTGCATCCCTCGCTCCCTCACATTGACGAATTAACACACAATTTGCGTCCATATGAAATACTCTGGATTCCCTGCATTGTCCTTCTAAATCGAGATACGTTTCTACGGAAACGATAGGATTTCCTTTGGGGTTCCGAGTATCTCTTTTCCGATGCATTATTCCTCCTTTACTGCATCCCTCGCTCCCTCACATTGACGAATTAACACACAAATTGCGTCCATATGAAATACTCTGGGTTCCCTGCATTATCTTTCTAAATCGAGATAAGTTTCTACGGAAACGATAGGATTTTCTTTTGGGAGTCGAGTATCTCTTTTCCGATGCATTATTCCTCCTTTACTGCATCCCTCGCTCCCTCACATTGATGAATTAACACACAATTTGCGTCCATATGAAATACTCTGGATTCACTGCATTGTCCTTCTAAATCGAGATACGTTTCTACGGAAACGATAGGATTTTCTTTGGGGTTCCGAGTATCTCATTTCTGATGCATTATTCCTCCTTTACTGCATTCCTCGCTCCCTCACATTGACGATTTAACACACAATTTGCGTCCATATGAAATACTCTGGATTCCCTGCATTGTCCTTCTAAATCAAGATACGTTTCTAAGGAAACGATAGGATTTTCAAGGGGGTTCCGAGTATCTCTTTTCCGATGTATTATTCCTCCTTTACTGCATTCCTCGCTCCCTTACATTGACGAATTAACACACAATTTGCGTCCATATGAAATACACTGGATTCCCTGCATTGTCCTTCTAAATCGAGATACATTTCTACGGAAACGATAGGATTTTCTTTGGTGTTCCGCGTATCTCTTTTCCGATGAATTATTCCTCCTTTACTGCATCCCTCGCTTCCTCAAATTGACGAATTAACACACAATTTGCGTCCATATGAAATACTCTGGATTACCTGCTTTGTCCTTCTAAATCGAGATACGTTTCTTCGGAAACGATAGGACTTTCTTTGGGGTTCCGAGTATGTCTTTTCCGATGCATTATTCCTCCTTTACTGTATCCCTCGCTCCCTTACATTGACAAATTAACACACAATTTGCGTCCATATGAAATACTCTGGATTCCCTGAATTGTCCTTCTAAATCGAGATACGTTTCTACGGAAACGATAGGATTTTCTTTGCGGTTCCGAGTATCTCTTTTCCGATGCATTATTCCTCCTTTACTGCATCCCTCGCTCACTCACATTGACGAATTAACACACAATTTGCGTCCATATGAAATACTCTGGATTCCTTGCATTGTCCTTCTAAATCGAGATACGTTTCTACGGAAACGATAGGATATTCTTTGGGGTTCCGAGGATCTCTTTTCCGATGCATTATTCCTCCTTTACTGCATCCCTCGCTCCCTCACATTGCCGAATTAACACACAATTTGCGTCCATATGAAATACTCTGGGTTCCCTTCATTATCTTTCTAAAACGAGATACGTTTCTACGGAAACGATAGGATTTTCTTTTGGGAGTCGAGTATCTCTTTTCCGATGCATTATTCCTCCTTCACTGCATCCCTCGCTAACTCACATTGACGAATTAACACACAATTTGCGTCCATTTGAAATACTCTGGATTCCCTGCATTGTCCTTCTAAATCGAGATACGTTTCTACAGAAACGATACGATTTTCTTTGGGGTTCCGAGTATCTCTTTTCCGATGCATTATTCCTCCTTTACTGCATCCCTCGTTCCCTCACATTGACGAATTAACACACAATTTGCGTCAATATGAAATACTATGGATTCCCTGCATTGTCCTTCTAAATCGAGATACGTTTCTACGGAAACGATACGATTTTCTTTGTGGTTCCGAGTATCTCTTTTCCGATGCATTATTCCTCCTTTACTGCATCCCTCGCTCCCTCACATTGACGAATTAACACACAATTTGCGTCCATATGAAATACTCTGGATTCCCTGCATTATCTTTCTAAAACGAGATACGTTTCTACGGAAACGATAGGATTTTCTTTTGGGAGTCGAGTATCTCTTTTCCGTTGCATTATTCCTCCTTTACTGCATCCCTCGCTAACTCACATTGACGAATTAACACACAAATTTCGTCCATATGAAATACTCTGGGTTCCCTGCATTATGTTTCTAAAACGAGATACGTTTCTACGGAAACGATAGGATTTTCTTTGGGGTTCCGAGTATCTCTTTTCCGATGCATTATTCCTCCTTTACTGCATCCTTCGCTCCCTCACATTGACGAATTAACACACAATTTGCGTCCATATGAAATACTCTGGATCCCTGCATCGTCCTTCTAAATCGAGATACGTTTCTACGGAAACGATAGGATTTTCTTTGGCGTTCCGAGTATCTCTTTTCCGATGCATTATTCCTCCTTTACTGCATCCCTCGCTCCCTCACATTGCCCAATTAACACACAATTTGCGTCCATATGAAATACTCTGGTTTCCCTGCATTATCTTTCTAAAACTAGATACGTCTCTACGGAAACGATAGGATTTTCTTTTGGGAGTCGAGTATCTCTTTTCCGATGCATTATTCCTCCTTTACTGCATCCCTCGCTCCCTCACGTTGACGAATTAACACACAATTTGCGTCCATATGATATACTCTGGATTCCCTGCATTGTCCTTCTAAATCGAGATACGTTTCTACGGAAACGATAGGATTTTCTTTGGGGTTCCGAGGATCTCTTTACCAATGCATTATTCCTCATTTACTGCATTTCTCGCTCCCTCACATTGACGAATTAACACACAATTTGCGTCCATATGAAATACTCTGGATTCCCTGCATTGTCCTTCTAAATCGAGATACGTTTCTACGGAAACGACAGGATTTTCTTTGGGGTTCCGTGTATCGCTTATCCGATGCATTATTCCTCCTTTACTGCATCCCTCGCTCCCTCACATTGACGAATTAACACACAATTTGCGTCCATATGGAATACTCTTGATTCCCTGCATTGTCCTTCTAAATCGAGATACGTTTCTACGGACACGATAGGATTTTCTTTGGGGTTCCGAGTATCTCTTTTCCGATGCATTATTCCTCCTTTATTGCATCCCTCTCTCCCTCACATTGACGAATTAACACACAATTTGCGTCCGTATGAAATACTCTGGATTCCCTGCATTTTCCTTCTAAATCGAGATACGTTTCTACGGAAACGATAGGATTTTCTTAGGGGTTCCGAGTATCTCTTATCCGATGCATTATTCTACCTTTACTGCATCCCTCGCTCCCTCACATTGACGAATTAACACACAATTTGCGTCCATATGAAATACTCTGGATTCCCTGCATTGTCCTTCTAAATCGAGATACGTTTCTATGGAAACGATAGGATTTTCTTTGGGGTTCCGAGTATCTCTTTTCCGATGCATTATTCCTCCTTTACTCCATCCCTCGCTCCCTCACATTGACGAATTAACACACAAATTTGCGTACATATGAAATACTCTGGATTCCCTGCATTGTCCTTCTAAATCGAGATACGTTTCTACGGAAACGGTAGGATTTTCTTTGGGGTTCCGAGTATCTCTTTTCCGATGCATTATTCCTCCTTTACTGCATCCCTCTCTCCCTCAAATTGACGAATTAACGCACAATTTGCGTCCATATGAAATACTCTGGATTCCCTGCATTGTCGTTCTAAATCGAGATACGTTTCTACGGAAACGATAGGATTTTCTTTGGGGTTCCGAGTATCTCTTTTCCGATGCATTATTCCTCCTTTACTGCATCCCTCGCTCCCTCACATTGACGAATTAACACACAAATTTGCGTACATATGAAATACTCTGGATTCCCTGCATTGTCCTTCTAAATCGAGATACGTTTCTACGGAAACGGTAGGATTTTCTCTGGGGTTCCGAGTATCTCTTTTCCGATGCATTATTCCTCCTTTACTGCATCCCTCTCTCCCTCACACTGACGAATTAACGCACAATTTGCGTCCATATGAAATACTCTGGATTCCCTGCATTGTCGTTCTAAATCGAGATACGTTTCTACGGAAACGATTGGATTTTTTTTGGGGTTCCGAGTATCTCTTTTCCGATGCATTATTCTACCTTTACTGCATCCCTCGCTCCCTCACATTGACGAATTAACACACAATTTGCGTCCATATGAAATACTCTGGATTCCCTGCATTGTCCTTCTAAATCGAGATACGTTTCTATGGAAACGATAGGATTTTCTTTGGGGTTCCGAGTATCTCTTTTCCGATGCATTATTCCTCCTTTACTGCATCCCTCGCTCCCTCACATTGACGAATTAACACACAAATTTGCGTACATATGAAATACTCTGGATTCCCTGCATTGTCCTTCTAAATCGAGATACGTTTCTACGGAAACGGTAGGATTTTCTTTGGGGTTCCGAGTATCTCTTTTCCGATGCATTATTCCTCCTTTACTGCATCCCTCTCTCCCTCACATTGACGAATTAACGCACAATTTGCGTCCATATGAAATACTCTGGATTCCCTGCATTGTCCTTCTAAATCGAGATACGTTTCTACGGAAACGATACGATTTTCTTTGGGGTTCCGAGTATCTCTTTTCCGATGCATTATTCCTCCTTTACTGCATCCCTCGCTCCCTCACATTGACGAATTAACACACAATTTGCGTCCATATGAAATACTCTGGATTCCCTGTATTATCTTTCTAAAACGAGATACGTTTCAACGGAAACGATAGGATTTTCTTTTGGGAGTCGAGTATCTCTTTTCCGTTGCATTATTCCTCCTTTACTGCATCCCTCGCTAACTCACATTGACGAATTAACACACAATTTGCGTCCATATGAAATACTCTGGATTCCCTGCGTTATGTTTCTTAAACGAGATACGTTTCTACGGAAACGATAGGATTTTCTTTGGGGTTCCGAGTATCTCTTTTCCGATGCATTATTCCTCCTTTACTGCATCCTTCGCTCCCTCACATTGACGAATTAACACACAATTTGCGTCCATATGAAATACTCTGGATCCCTGCATCGTCCTTCTAAATCGAGATACGTTTCTACGGAAACGATAGGATTTTCTTTGGCGTTCCGAGTATCTCTTTTCCGATGCATTATTCCTCCTTTACTGCATCCCTCGCTCCCTCACATTGCCCAATTAACACACAATTTGCGTCCATATGAAATACTCTGGTTTCCCTGCATTATCTTTCTAAAACTAGATACGTCTCTACGGAAACGATAGGATTTTCTTTTGGGAGTCGAGTATCTCTTTTCCGATGCATTATTCCTCCTTTACTGCATCCCTCGCTCCCTCACGTTGACGAATTAACACACAATTTGCGTCCATATGATATACTCTGGATTCCCTGCATTGTCCTTCTAAATCGAGATACGTTTCTACGGAAACGATAGGATTTTCTTTGGGGTTCCGAGGATCTCTTTTCCAATGCATTATTCCTCATTTACTGCATTTCTCGCTCCCTCACATTGACGAATTAACACACAATTTGCGTCCTTATGAAATACTCTGGATTCCCTGCATTGTCCTTCTAAATCGAGATACGTTTCTACGGAAACGACAGGATTTTCTTTGGGGTTCCGTGTATCGCTTATCCGATGCATTATTCCTCCTTTACTGCATCCCTCGCTCCCTCACATTGACGAATTAACACACAACTTGCGTCCATATGGAATACTCTTGATTCCCTGCATTGTCCTTCTAAATCGAGATACGTTTCTACGGATACGATAGGATTTTCTTTGGGGTTCCGAGTATCTCTTTTCCGATGCATTATTCCTCCTTTATTGCATCCCTCTCTCCCTCACATTGACGAATTAACACACAATTTGCGTCCGTATGAAATACTCTGGATTCCCTGCATTTTCCTTCTAAATCGAGATACGTTTCTACGGAAACGATAGGATTTTCTTAGGGGTTCCGAGTATCTCTTATCCGATGCATTATTCTACCTTTACTGCATCCCTCGCTCCCTCACATTGACGAATTAACACACAATTTGCGTCCATATGAAATACTCTGGATTCCCTGCATTGTCCTTCTAAATCGAGATACGTTTCTATGGAAACGATAGGATTTTCTTTGGGGTTCCGAGTATCTCTTTTCCGATGCATTATTCCTCCTTTACTGCATCCCTCGCTCCCTCACATTGACGAATTAACACACAAATTTGCGTACATATGAAATACTCTGGATTCCCTGCATTGTCCTTCTAAATCGAGATACGTTTCTACGGAAACGGTAGGATTTTCTTTGGGGTTCCGAGTATCTCTTTTCCGATGCATTATTCCTCCTTTACTGCATCCCTCTCTCCCTCACATTGACGAATTAACGCACAATTTGCGTCCATATGAAATACTCTGGATTCCCTGCATTGTCCTTCTAAATCGAGATACGTTTCTACGGAAACGATAGGATTTTCTTTGGGGTTCCAACTATCTCTTTTCCGATGCATTATTCCTCCTTTACTGCATCCCTCGTTCCCTCACATTGACGAATTAACACACAATTTGCGTCCATATGAAATACTCTGAATTCCCTGCATTGTCCTTCTAAATCGGGATTCGTTTCTACGGAAACGATAGGATTTTCTTTGGGGTTCCGAGTATCTCTTTTCCGATGCATTATTCGTCCTTTACTGCATCCCTCGCTCCCTCACATTGCCGAATTAACACACAAATTTCGTCCATATGAAATACTCTGGGTTCCCTTCATTATCTTTCTAAAACGAGATACGTTTCTACGGAAACGATAGGATTTTCTTTTGGGAGTCGAGTATCTCTTTTCCGATGCATTATTCCTCCTTTACTGCATTCCTCGCTAACTCACATTGACGAATTAACACACAATTTGCGTCCATATGAAATACTCTGGATTCCCTGCATTGTCCTTCTAAATCGAGATACGTTTCTACGGAAACGACAGGATTTTCTTTGGGGTTCCGTGTATCGCTTATCCGATGCATTATTCCTCCTTTACTGCATCCCTCGCTCCCTCACATTGACGAATTAACACACAATTTGCGTCCATATGGAATACTCTTGATTCCCTGCATTGTCCTTCTAAATCGAGATACGTTTCTACGGATACGATAGGATTTTCTTTGGGGTTCCGAGTATCTCTTTTCCGATGCATTATTCCTCCTTTATTGCATCCCTCTCTCCCTCACATTGACGAATTAACACACAATTTGCGTCCGTATGAAATACTCTGGATTCCCTGCATTTTCCTTCTAAATCGAGATACGTTTCTACGGAAACGATAGGATTTTCTTAGGGGTTCCGAGTATCTCTTATCCGATGCATTATTCCTCCTTTACTGCATCCCTCGCTCCCTCACATTGACGAATTAACACACAATTTGCGTCCATATGAAATACTCTGGATTCCCTGCATTGTCCTTCTAAATCGAGATACGTTTCTACGGAAACGATAGGATTGTCTTTGGGGTTCCGAGTATCTCTTTTCCGATGCATTATTCCTCCTTTACTGCATCCTTCGCTCCCTCACATTGACGAATTAACACACAATTTGCGTCCATATGAAATACTCTGGATCCCTGCATCGTCCTTCTAAATCGAGATACGTTTCTACGGAAACGATAGGTTTTTCTTTGGGGTTCCGAGTATCTCTTTTCCGATGCATTATTCCTCCTTTACTGCATCCCTCGCGCCCTCACATTGCCCAATTAACACACAATTTGCGTCCATATGAAATACTCTGGTTTCCCTGCATTATCTTTCTAAAACTAGATACGTCTCTACGGAAACGATAGGATTTTCTTTTGGGAGTCGAGTATCTCTTTTCCGATGCATTATTCCTCCTTTACTGCATCCCTCGCTCCCTCACGTTGACGAATTAACACACAATTTGCGTCCATATGATATACTCTGTATTCCCTGCATTGTCCTTCTAAATCGAGATACGTTTCTACGGAAACGATAGGATTTTCTTTGGGGTTCCGAGGATCTCTTTTTAAATGCATTATTCCTCCTTTACTGCATTTCTCGCTCCCTCACATTGACGAATTAACACACAATTTGCGTCCATATGAAATACTCTGGATTCCCTGCATTGTCCTTCTAAATCGAGATACGTTTCTACGGAAACGACAGGATTTTCTTTGGGGTTCCGTGTATCGCTTATCCGATGCATTATTCCTCCTTTACTGCATCCCTCGCTCCCTCACATTGACGAATTAACACACAATTTGCGTCCATATGGAATACTCTTGATTCCCTGCATTGTCCTTCTAAATCGAGATACGTTTCTACGGATACGATAGGATTTTCTTTGGGTTTCCGAGTATCTCTTTTCCGATGCATTATTCCTCCTTTATTGCATCCCTCTCTCCCTCACATTGACGAATTAACACACAATTTGCGTCCGTATGAAATACTCTGGAATCCCTGCATTTTCCTTCTAAATCGAGATACGTTTCTACGGAAACGATAGGATTTTCTTAGGGGTTCCGAGTATCTCTTTTCCGATGCATTATTCCTCCTTTACTGCATCCCTCGCTCCCTCACATTGCCCAATTAACACACAATTTGCGTCCATATGAAATACTCTGGTTTCCCTGCATTATCTTTCTAAAACTAGATACGTCTCTACGGAAACGATAGGATTTTCTTTTGGGAGTCGAGTATCTCTTTTCCGATGCATTATTCCTCCTTTACTGCATCCCTCGCTCCCTCACGTTGACGAATTAACACACAATTTGCGTCCATATGATATACTCTGGATTCCCTGCATTGTCCTTCTAAATCGAGATACGTTTCTACGGAAACGATAGGATTTTCTTTGGGGTTCCGAGGATCTCTTTACCAATGCATTATTCCTCATTTACTGCATTTCTCGCTCCCTCACATTGACGAATTAACACACAATTTGCGTCCATATGAAATACTCTGGATTCCCTGCATTGTCCTTCTAAATCGAGATACGTTTCTACGGAAACGACAGGATTTTCTTTGGGGTTCCGTGTATCGCTTATCCGATGCATTATTCCTCCTTTACTGCATCCCTCGCTCCCTCACATTGACGAATTAACACACAATTTGCGTCCATATGGAATACTCTTGATTCCCTGCATTGTCCTTCTAAATCGAGATACGTTTCTACGGACACGATAGGATTTTCTTTGGGGTTCCGAGTATCTCTTTTCCGATGCATTATTCCTCCTTTATTGCATCCCTCTCTCCCTCACATTGACGAATTAACACACAATTTGCGTCCGTATGAAATACTCTGGATTCCCTGCATTTTCCTTCTAAATCGAGATACGTTTCTACGGAAACGATAGGATTTTCTTAGGGGTTCCGAGTATCTCTTATCCGATGCATTATTCTACCTTTACTGCATCCCTCGCTCCCTCACATTGACGAATTAACACACAATTTGCGTCCATATGAAATACTCTGGATTCCCTGCATTGTCCTTCTAAATCGAGATACGTTTCTATGGAAACGATAGGATTTTCTTTGGGGTTCCGAGTATCTCTTTTCCGATGCATTATTCCTCCTTTACTCCATCCCTCGCTCCCTCACATTGACGAATTAACACACAAATTTGCGTACATATGAAATACTCTGGATTCCCTGCATTGTCCTTCTAAATCGAGATACGTTTCTACGGAAACGGTAGGATTTTCTTTGGGGTTCCGAGTATCTCTTTTCCGATGCATTATTCCTCCTTTACTGCATCCCTCTCTCCCTCAAATTGACGAATTAACGCACAATTTGCGTCCATATGAAATACTCTGGATTCCCTGCATTGTCGTTCTAAATCGAGATACGTTTCTACGGAAACGATAGGATTTTCTTTGGGGTTCCGAGTATCTCTTTTCCGATGCATTATTCCTCCTTTACTGCATCCCTCGCTCCCTCACATTGACGAATTAACACACAAATTTGCGTACATATGAAATACTCTGGATTCCCTGCATTGTCCTTCTAAATCGAGATACGTTTCTACGGAAACGGTAGGATTTTCTCTGGGGTTCCGAGTATCTCTTTTCCGATGCATTATTCCTCCTTTACTGCATCCCTCTCTCCCTCACACTGACGAATTAACGCACAATTTGCGTCCATATGAAATACTCTGGATTCCCTGCATTGTCGTTCTAAATCGAGATACGTTTCTACGGAAACGATTGGATTTTTTTTGGGGTTCCGAGTATCTCTTTTCCGATGCATTATTCTACCTTTACTGCATCCCTCGCTCCCTCACATTGACGAATTAACACACAATTTGCGTCCATATGAAATACTCTGGATTCCCTGCATTGTCCTTCTAAATCGAGATACGTTTCTATGGAAACGATAGGATTTTCTTTGGGGTTCCGAGTATCTCTTTTCCGATGCATTATTCCTCCTTTACTGCATCCCTCGCTCCCTCACATTGACGAATTAACACACAAATTTGCGTACATATGAAATACTCTGGATTCCCTGCATTGTCCTTCTAAATCGAGATACGTTTCTACGGAAACGGTAGGATTTTCTTTGGGGTTCCGAGTATCTCTTTTCCGATGCATTATTCCTCCTTTACTGCATCCCTCTCTCCCTCACATTGACGAATTAACGCACAATTTGCGTCCATATGAAATACTCTGGATTCCCTGCATTGTCCTTCTAAATCGAGATACGTTTCTACGGAAACGATACGATTTTCTTTGGGGTTCCGAGTATCTCTTTTCCGATGCATTATTCCTCCTTTACTGCATCCCTCGCTCCCTCACATTGACGAATTAACACACAATTTGCGTCCATATGAAATACTCTGGATTCCCTGTATTATCTTTCTAAAACGAGATACGTTTCAACGGAAACGATAGGATTTTCTTTTGGGAGTCGAGTATCTCTTTTCCGTTGCATTATTCCTCCTTTACTGCATCCCTCGCTAACTCACATTGACGAATTAACACACAATTTGCGTCCATATGAAATACTCTGGATTCCCTGCGTTATGTTTCTTAAACGAGATACGTTTCTACGGAAACGATAGGATTTTCTTTGGGGTTCCGAGTATCTCTTTTCCGATGCATTATTCCTCCTTTACTGCATCCTTCGCTCCCTCACATTGACGAATTAACACACAATTTGCGTCCATATGAAATACTCTGGATCCCTGCATCGTCCTTCTAAATCGAGATACGTTTCTACGGAAACGATAGGATTTTCTTTGGCGTTCCGAGTATCTCTTTTCCGATGCATTATTCCTCCTTTACTGCATCCCTCGCTCCCTCACATTGCCCAATTAACACACAATTTGCGTCCATATGAAATACTCTGGTTTCCCTGCATTATCTTTCTAAAACTAGATACGTCTCTACGGAAACGATAGGATTTTCTTTTGGGAGTCGAGTATCTCTTTTCCGATGCATTATTCCTCCTTTACTGCATCCCTCGCTCCCTCACGTTGACGAATTAACACACAATTTGCGTCCATATGATATACTCTGGATTCCCTGCATTGTCCTTCTAAATCGAGATACGTTTCTACGGAAACGATAGGATTTTCTTTGGGGTTCCGAGGATCTCTTTTCCAATGCATTATTCCTCATTTACTGCATTTCTCGCTCCCTCACATTGACGAATTAACACACAATTTGCGTCCTTATGAAATACTCTGGATTCCCTGCATTGTCCTTCTAAATCGAGATACGTTTCTACGGAAACGACAGGATTTTCTTTGGGGTTCCGTGTATCGCTTATCCGATGCATTATTCCTCCTTTACTGCATCCCTCGCTCCCTCACATTGACGAATTAACACACAACTTGCGTCCATATGGAATACTCTTGATTCCCTGCATTGTCCTTCTAAATCGAGATACGTTTCTACGGATACGATAGGATTTTCTTTGGGGTTCCGAGTATCTCTTTTCCGATGCATTATTCCTCCTTTATTGCATCCCTCTCTCCCTCACATTGACGAATTAACACACAATTTGCGTCCGTATGAAATACTCTGGATTCCCTGCATTTTCCTTCTAAATCGAGATACGTTTCTACGGAAACGATAGGATTTTCTTAGGGGTTCCGAGTATCTCTTATCCGATGCATTATTCTACCTTTACTGCATCCCTCGCTCCCTCACATTGACGAATTAACACACAATTTGCGTCCATATGAAATACTCTGGATTCCCTGCATTGTCCTTCTAAATCGAGATACGTTTCTATGGAAACGATAGGATTTTCTTTGGGGTTCCGAGTATCTCTTTTCCGATGCATTATTCCTCCTTTACTGCATCCCTCGCTCCCTCACATTGACGAATTAACACACAAATTTGCGTACATATGAAATACTCTGGATTCCCTGCATTGTCCTTCTAAATCGAGATACGTTTCTACGGAAACGGTAGGATTTTCTTTGGGGTTCCGAGTATCTCTTTTCCGATGCATTATTCCTCCTTTACTGCATCCCTCTCTCCCTCACATTGACGAATTAACGCACAATTTGCGTCCATATGAAATACTCTGGATTCCCTGCATTGTCCTTCTAAATCGAGATACGTTTCTACGGAAACGATAGGATTTTCTTTGGGGTTCCAACTATCTCTTTTCCGATGCATTATTCCTCCTTTACTGCATCCCTCGTTCCCTCACATTGACGAATTAACACACAATTTGCGTCCATATGAAATACTCTGAATTCCCTGCATTGTCCTTCTAAATCGGGATTCGTTTCTACGGAAACGATAGGATTTTCTTTGGGGTTCCGAGTATCTCTTTTCCGATGCATTATTCGTCCTTTACTGCATCCCTCGCTCCCTCACATTGCCGAATTAACACACAAATTTCGTCCATATGAAATACTCTGGGTTCCCTTCATTATCTTTCTAAAACGAGATACGTTTCTACGGAAACGATAGGATTTTCTTTTGGGAGTCGAGTATCTCTTTTCCGATGCATTATTCCTCCTTTACTGCATTCCTCGCTAACTCACATTGACGAATTAACACACAATTTGCGTCCATATGAAATACTCTGGATTCCCTGCATTGTCCTTCTAAATCGAGATACGTTTCTACGGAAACGACAGGATTTTCTTTGGGGTTCCGTGTATCGCTTATCCGATGCATTATTCCTCCTTTACTGCATCCCTCGCTCCCTCACATTGACGAATTAACACACAATTTGCGTCCATATGGAATACTCTTGATTCCCTGCATTGTCCTTCTAAATCGAGATACGTTTCTACGGATACGATAGGATTTTCTTTGGGGTTCCGAGTATCTCTTTTCCGATGCATTATTCCTCCTTTATTGCATCCCTCTCTCCCTCACATTGACGAATTAACACACAATTTGCGTCCGTATGAAATACTCTGGATTCCCTGCATTTTCCTTCTAAATCGAGATACGTTTCTACGGAAACGATAGGATTTTCTTAGGGGTTCCGAGTATCTCTTATCCGATGCATTATTCCTCCTTTACTGCATCCCTCGCTCCCTCACATTGACGAATTAACACACAATTTGCGTCCATATGAAATACTCTGGATTCCCTGCATTGTCCTTCTAAATCGAGATACGTTTCTACGGAAACGATAGGATTGTCTTTGGGGTTCCGAGTATCTCTTTTCCGATGCATTATTCCTCCTTTACTGCATCCTTCGCTCCCTCACATTGACGAATTAACACACAATTTGCGTCCATATGAAATACTCTGGATCCCTGCATCGTCCTTCTAAATCGAGATACGTTTCTACGGAAACGATAGGTTTTTCTTTGGGGTTCCGAGTATCTCTTTTCCGATGCATTATTCCTCCTTTACTGCATCCCTCGCGCCCTCACATTGCCCAATTAACACACAATTTGCGTCCATATGAAATACTCTGGTTTCCCTGCATTATCTTTCTAAAACTAGATACGTCTCTACGGAAACGATAGGATTTTCTTTTGGGAGTCGAGTATCTCTTTTCCGATGCATTATTCCTCCTTTACTGCATCCCTCGCTCCCTCACGTTGACGAATTAACACACAATTTGCGTCCATATGATATACTCTGTATTCCCTGCATTGTCCTTCTAAATCGAGATACGTTTCTACGGAAACGATAGGATTTTCTTTGGGGTTCCGAGGATCTCTTTTTAAATGCATTATTCCTCCTTTACTGCATTTCTCGCTCCCTCACATTGACGAATTAACACACAATTTGCGTCCATATGAAATACTCTGGATTCCCTGCATTGTCCTTCTAAATCGAGATACGTTTCTACGGAAACGACAGGATTTTCTTTGGGGTTCCGTGTATCGCTTATCCGATGCATTATTCCTCCTTTACTGCATCCCTCGCTCCCTCACATTGACGAATTAACACACAATTTGCGTCCATATGGAATACTCTTGATTCCCTGCATTGTCCTTCTAAATCGAGATACGTTTCTACGGATACGATAGGATTTTCTTTGGGTTTCCGAGTATCTCTTTTCCGATGCATTATTCCTCCTTTATTGCATCCCTCTCTCCCTCACATTGACGAATTAACACACAATTTGCGTCCGTATGAAATACTCTGGAATCCCTGCATTTTCCTTCTAAATCGAGATACGTTTCTACGGAAACGATAGGATTTTCTTAGGGGTTCCGAGTATCTCTTATCCGATGCATTATTCCTCCTTTACTGCATCCCTCGCTCCCTCACATTGACGAATTAACACACAATTTGCGTCCATATGAAATACTCTGGATTCCCTGCATTGTCCTTCTAAATCGAGATACGTTTCTATGGAAACGATAGGATTTTCTTTGGGGTTCCGAGTATCTCTTTTCCGATGCATTATTCCTCCTTTACTGCATCCCTCGCTCCCTCACATTTACGAATTAACACAGAAATTTGCGTACATATGAAATACTCTGGATTCCCTGCATTGTCCTTCTAAATCGAGATACGTTTCTACGGAAACGGTAGGATTTTCTTTGGGGTTCCGAGTATCTCTTTTCCGATGCATTATTCCTCCTTTACTGCATCCCTCTCTCCCTCACATTGACGAATTAACACACAATTTGCGTCCATATGACATACTCTGGATTCCCTGCATTGTCCTTCTAAATCGAGATACGTTTCTACGGAAACGATAGGATTTTCTTTGGGGTTCCAACTATCTCTTTTCCGATGCATTATTCCTCCTTTACTGCATCCCTCGTTCCCTCACATTGACGAATTAACACACAATTTGCGTCCATATGAAATACTCTGAATTCCCTGCATTGTCCTTCTAAATCGGGATTCGTTTCTACGGAAACGATAGGATTTTCTTTGGGGTTCCGAGTATCTCTTTTCCGATGCATTATTCGTCCTTTACTGCATCCCTTGCTCCCTCATATTGCCGAATTAACACACAAATTTCGTCCATATGAAATACTCTGGGTTCCCTGCATTATGTTTCTAAAACGAGATACGTTTCTACGGAAACGATAGGATTTTCTTTTGAGAGTCGAGTATCTCTTTTCCGATGCATTATTCCCCCTTTACTGCATCCCTCGCTCCCTCACATTGACGAATTAACACACAATTTGCGTCCATATGAAATACTCTGGATTCCCTGCTTTGTCCTTCTAAAGCGAGATATGTTTCTACGGAAACGATAGGATTTTCTTTGGGGTTCCGAGTATCTCTTTTCCGATGCATGATTCCTCCTTTACTGCATCCCTCGCTCCCTCACATTGCCCAATTAACACACAATTTGCGTCCATATGAAACACTCTGGTTTCCATGCATTATCTTTCTAAAACGAGATACGTTTCTACGGAAACGAAAGGATTTTCTTTTGGGAGTCGAGTATCTCTTTTCCGATGCATTATTCCTCTTTACTGCATCCCTCGCTCCCTCACGTTGATGAATTAACACACAATTTGCGTCCATATGATATACTCTGGATTCCCTGCATTGTCCTTCTTAATCGAGATACGTTTCTACGGAAACGATAGGATTTTCTTTGGGGTTACGAGGATCTCTTTTCCAATGCATTATTCCTCCTTTACTGCATCCCTCGCTCCCTCACATTGCCGAATTAACACACAATTTGCGTCCATTTGAAATACTCTGGGTTCCCTTCATTATCTTTCTAAAACGAGATACGTTTCTTCGGAAACGATAGGATTTTCTTTTGGGAGTCGAGTATCTCTTTTCCGATGCATTATTCCTCCTTTACTGCATCCCTCGCTAACTCACATTGACGAATTAACACAAAATTTGCGTCCATATGAAATACTCTGAATTCCCTGCATTGTCCTTCTAAATCGGGATTCGTTTCTACGGAAACGATAGGATTTTCTTTGGGGTTCCGAGTATCTCTTTTCCGATGCATTATTCGTCCTTTACTGCATCCCTCGCTCCCTCACATTGCCGAATTAACACACAAATTTCGTCCATATGAAATACTCTGGGTTCCCTTCATTATCTTTCTAAAACGAGATACGTTTCTACGGAAACGATAGGATTTTCTTTTGGGAGTCGAGTATCTCTTTTCCGATGCATTATTCCTCCTTTACTGCATCCCTCGCTAACTCACATTGACGAATTAACACACAATTTGCGTCCATATGAAATACTCTGGATTCCCTGCATTGTCCTTCTAAATCGAGATACGTTTCTACGGAAACGACAGGATTTTCTTTGGGGTTCCGTGTATCGCTTATCCGATGCATTATTCCTCCTTTACTGCATCCCTCGCTCCCTCACATTGACGAATTAACACACAATTTGCGTCCATATGGAATACTCTTGATTCCCTGCATTGTCCTTCTAAATCGAGATACGTTTCTACGGATACGATAGGATTTTCTTTGGGGTTCCGAGTATCTCTTTTCCGATGCATTATTCCTCCTTTATTGCATCCCTCTCTCCCTCACATTGACGAATTAACACACAATTTGCGTCCGTATGAAATACTCTGGATTCCCTGCATTTTCCTTCTAAATCGAGATACGTTTCTACGGAAACGATAGGATTTTCTTAGGGGTTCCGAGTATCTCTTATCCGATGCATTATTCCTCCTTTACTGCATCCCTCGCTCCCTCACATTGACGAATTAACACACAATTTGCGTCCATATGAAATACTCTGGATTCCCTGCATTTTCCTTCTAAATCGAGATACGTTTCTACGGAAACGATAGGATTTTCTTTGGGGTTCCGAGTATCTCTTTTCCGATGCATTATTCCTCCTTTACTGCATCCTTCGCTCCCTCACATTGACGAATTAACACACAATTTGCGTCCATATGAAATACTCTGGATCCCTGCATAGTCCTTCTAAATCGAGGTACGTTTCTACGGAAACGATAGGATTTTCTTTGGGGTTCCGAGTATCTCTTTTCCGATGCATTATTCCTCCTTTACTGCATCCCTTGCTCCCTCACATTGCCCAATTAACACACAATTTGCGTCCATATGAAATACTCTGGTTTCCCTGCATTATCTTTCTAAAACTAGATACGTCTCTACGGAAACGATAGGATTTTCTTTTGGGAGTCGAGTATCTCTTTTCCGATGCATTATTCCTCCTTTACTGCATCCCTCGCTCCCTCACGTTGACGAATTAACACACAATTTGCGTCCATATGATATACTCTGGATTCCCTGCATTGTCCTTCTAAATCGAGATACGTTTCTACGGAAACGATAGGATTTTCTTTGGGGTTCCGAGGATCTCTTTTCCAATGCATTATTCCTCCTTTACTGCATTTCTCGCTCCCTCACATTGACGAATTAACACACAATTTGCGTCCATATGAAATACTCTGGATTCCCTGCATTGTCCTTCTAAATCGTGATACGTTTCTACGGAAACGACAGGATTTCCTTTGGGGTTCCGTGTATCGCTTATCCGATGCATTATTCCTCCTTTACTGCATCCCTCGCTCCCTCACATTGACGAATTAACACACAATTTGCGTCCATATGGAATACTCTTGATTCCCTGCATTGTCCTTCTAAATCGAGATACGTTTCTACGGATACGATAGGATTTTCTTTGGGTTTCCGAGTATCTCTTTTCCGATGCATTATTCCTCCTTTATTGCATCCCTCTCTCCCTCACATTGACGAATTAACACACAATTTGCGTCCATATGAAATACTCTGGATTACCTGCATTGTCCTTCTAAATCGAGATACGTTTCTATGGAAACGATAGGATTTTCTTTGGGGTTCCGAGTATCTCTTTTCCGATGCATTATTCCTCCTTTACTGCATCCCTCTCTCCCTCACATTGACGAATTAACACACAATTTGCGTCCATATGAAATACTCTGGATTCCCTGCATTGTCCTTCTAAATCGAGATACGTTTCTACGGAAACGATAGGATTTTCTTTAGGGTTCCGAGTATCTCTTTTCCGATGCATTATTCCTCCTTTACTGCATCCCTCGCTCCCTCACGTTGATGAATTAACACACAATTTGCGTCCATATGATATACTCTGGATTCCCTGCATTGTCCTTCTAAAGCGAGATATGTTTCTACGGAAACGATAGGATTTTCTTTGGGGTTCCGAGTATCTCTTTTCCGATGCATGATTCCTCCTTTACTGCATCCCTCGCTCCCTCACATTGCCCAATTAACACACAATTTGCGTCCATATGAAACACTCTGGTTTCCATGCATTATGTTTCTAAAACGAGATACGTTTCTACGGAAACGATAGGATTTTCTTTTGAGAGTCGAGTATCTCTTTTCCGATGCATTATTCCCCCTTTACTGCATCCCTCGCTCCCTCACATTGACGAATTAACACACAATTTGCGTCCATATGAAATACTCTGGATTCCCTGCTTTGTCCTTCTAAAGCGAGATATGTTTCTACGGAAACGATAGGATTTTCTTTGGGGTTCCGAGTATCTCTTTTCCGATGCATGATTCCTCCTTTACTGCATCCCTCGCTCCCTCACATTGCCCAATTAACACACAATTTGCGTCCATATGAAACACTCTGGTTTCCATGCATTATCTTTCTAAAACGAGATACGTTTCTACGGAAACGAAAGGATTTTCTTTTGGGAGTCGAGTATCTCTTTTCCGATGCATTATTCCTCTTTACTGCATCCCTCGCTCCCTCACGTTGATGAATTAACACACAATTTGCGTCCATATGATATACTCTGGATTCCCTGCATTGTCCTTCTTAATCGAGATACGTTTCTACGGAAACGATAGGATTTTCTTTGGGGTTACGAGGATCTCTTTTCCAATGCATTATTCCTCCTTTACTGCATCCCTCGCTCCCTCACATTGCCGAATTAACACACAATTTGCGTCCATTTGAAATACTCTGGGTTCCCTTCATTATCTTTCTAAAACGAGATACGTTTCTTCGGAAACGATAGGATTTTCTTTTGGGAGTCGAGTATCTCTTTTCCGATGCATTATTCCTCCTTTACTGCATCCCTCGCTAACTCACATTGACGAATTAACACAAAATTTGCGTCCATATGAAATACTCTGAATTCCCTGCATTGTCCTTCTAAATCGGGATTCGTTTCTACGGAAACGATAGGATTTTCTTTGGGGTTCCGAGTATCTCTTTTCCGATGCATTATTCGTCCTTTACTGCATCCCTCGCTCCCTCACATTGCCGAATTAACACACAAATTTCGTCCATATGAAATACTCTGGGTTCCCTTCATTATCTTTCTAAAACGAGATACGTTTCTACGGAAACGATAGGATTTTCTTTTGGGAGTCGAGTATCTCTTTTCCGATGCATTATTCCTCCTTTACTGCATCCCTCGCTAACTCACATTGACGAATTAACACACAATTTGCGTCCATATGAAATACTCTGGATTCCCTGCATTGTCCTTCTAAATCGAGATACGTTTCTACGGAAACGACAGGATTTTCTTTGGGGTTCCGTGTATCGCTTATCCGATGCATTATTCCTCCTTTACTGCATCCCTCGCTCCCTCACATTGACGAATTAACACACAATTTGCGTCCATATGGAATACTCTTGATTCCCTGCATTGTCCTTCTAAATCGAGATACGTTTCTACGGATACGATAGGATTTTCTTTGGGGTTCCGAGTATCTCTTTTCCGATGCATTATTCCTCCTTTATTGCATCCCTCTCTCCCTCACATTGACGAATTAACACACAATTTGCGTCCGTATGAAATACTCTGGATTCCCTGCATTTTCCTTCTAAATCGAGATACGTTTCTACGGAAACGATAGGATTTTCTTAGGGGTTCCGAGTATCTCTTATCCGATGCATTATTCCTCCTTTACTGCATCCCTCGCTCCCTCACATTGACGAATTAACACACAATTTGCGTCCATATGAAATACTCTGGATTCCCTGCATTTTCCTTCTAAATCGAGATACGTTTCTACGGAAACGATAGGATTTTCTTTGGGGTTCCGAGTATCTCTTTTCCGATGCATTATTCCTCCTTTACTGCATCCTTCGCTCCCTCACATTGACGAATTAACACACAATTTGCGTCCATATGAAATACTCTGGATCCCTGCATAGTCCTTCTAAATCGAGGTACGTTTCTACGGAAACGATAGGATTTTCTTTGGGGTTCCGAGTATCTCTTTTCCGATGCATTATTCCTCCTTTACTGCATCCCTTGCTCCCTCACATTGCCCAATTAACACACAATTTGCGTCCATATGAAATACTCTGGTTTCCCTGCATTATCTTTCTAAAACTAGATACGTCTCTACGGAAACGATAGGATTTTCTTTTGGGAGTCGAGTATCTCTTTTCCGATGCATTATTCCTCCTTTACTGCATCCCTCGCTCCCTCACGTTGACGAATTAACACACAATTTGCGTCCATATGATATACTCTGGATTCCCTGCATTGTCCTTCTAAATCGAGATACGTTTCTACGGAAACGATAGGATTTTCTTTGGGGTTCCGAGGATCTCTTTTCCAATGCATTATTCCTCCTTTACTGCATTTCTCGCTCCCTCACATTGACGAATTAACACACAATTTGCGTCCATATGAAATACTCTGGATTCCCTGCATTGTCCTTCTAAATCGTGATACGTTTCTACGGAAACGACAGGATTTCCTTTGGGGTTCCGTGTATCGCTTATCCGATGCATTATTCCTCCTTTACTGCATCCCTCGCTCCCTCACATTGACGAATTAACACACAATTTGCGTCCATATGGAATACTCTTGATTCCCTGCATTGTCCTTCTAAATCGAGATACGTTTCTACGGATACGATAGGATTTTCTTTGGGTTTCCGAGTATCTCTTTTCCGATGCATTATTCCTCCTTTATTGCATCCCTCTCTCCCTCACATTGACGAATTAACACACAATTTGCGTCCATATGAAATACTCTGGATTACCTGCATTGTCCTTCTAAATCGAGATACGTTTCTATGGAAACGATAGGATTTTCTTTGGGGTTCCGAGTATCTCTTTTCCGATGCATTATTCCTCCTTTACTGCATCCCTCTCTCCCTCACATTGACGAATTAACACACAATTTGCGTCCATATGAAATACTCTGGATTCCCTGCATTGTCCTTCTAAATCGAGATACGTTTCTACGGAAACGATAGGATTTTCTTTAGGGTTCCGAGTATCTCTTTTCCGATGCATTATTCCTCCTTTACTGCATCCCTCGCTCCCTCACATTGACGAATTAACACACAATTTGCGTCCATATGAAATACTCTGGATTCCCTGCATTGTCCTTCTAAATCGAGATACGTTTCTACGGAAACGATAGGATTTTCTTTGGGGTTCCAACTATCTCTTTTCCGATGCATTATTCCTCCTTTACTGCATCCCTCGTTCCCTCACATTGACGAATTAACACACAATTTGCGTCCATATGAAATACTCTGAATTCCCTGCATTGTCCTTCTAAATCGGCATTCGTTTCTACGGAAACGATAGGATTTTCTTTGGGGTTCCGAGTATCTCTTTTCCGATGCATTATTCGTCCTTTACTGCATCCCTCGCTCCCTCATATTGCTGAATTAACACACAAATTTCGTCCATATGAAATACTCTGGGTTCCCTGCATTATGTTTCTAAAACGAGATACGTTTCTACGGAAACGATAGGATTTTCTTTTGAGAGTCGAGTATCTCTTTTCCGATGCATTATTCCTCCTTTACTGCATCCCTCGCTCCCTCACATTGACGAATTAACACACGATTTGCGTCCATATGAAATACTCTGGATTCCCTGCATTGTCCTTCTAAATCGAGATACGTTTCTACAGAAACGATAGGATTTTCTTTGGGGTTCCGAGTATCTCTTTTCCGATGCATTATTCCTCCTTTACTGCATCCCTCGCTCCCTCACATTGCCCAATTAACACACAATTTGCGTCCATATGAAATACTCTGGTTTCCATGCATTATCTTTCTAAAACGAGATACGTTTCTTCGGAAACGATAGGATTTTCTTTTGGGAGTCGAGTATCTCTTTTCCGATGCATTATTCCTCCTTTACTGCATCCCTCGCTAACTCACATTGACGAATTAACTCACAATTTGCGTCCATATGAAATACTCTGAATTCCCTGCATTGTCCTTCTAAATCGGGATTCGTTTCTACGGAAACGATAGGATTTTTTTTGGGGTTCCGAGTATCTCTTTTCCGATGCATTATTCGTCCTTTACTGCATCCCTCGCTCCCTCACATTGCCGAATTAACACACAAATTTCGTCCATATGAAATACTCTGGGTTCCCATCATTATCTTTCTAAAACGAGATACGTTTCTACGGAAACGATAGGATTTTCTTTTGGGAGTCGAGTATCTCTTTTCCGATGCATTATTTCTCCTTTACTGCATCCCTCGCTAACTCACATTGACGAATTAACACACAATTTGCGTCCATATGAAATACTCTGGATTCCCTGCATTGTCCTTCAAAATCGAGATACGTTTCTACGGAAACGACAGGATTTTCTTTGGGGTTCCGTGTATCGCTTATCCGATGCATTATTCCTCCTTTACTGCATCCCTCGCTCCCTCACATTGACGAATTAACACACAATTTGCGTCCATATGGAATACTCTTGATTCCCTGCATTGTCCTTCTAAATCGAGATACGTTTCTACGGATACGATAGGATTTTCTTTGGGGTTCCGAGTATCTCTTTTCCGATGCATTATTCCTCCTTTATTGCATCCCTCTCTCCCTCACATTGACGAATTAACACACAATTAGCGTCCGTATGAAATACTCTGGATTCCCTGCATTTTCCTTCTAAATCGAGATACGTTTCTACGGAAACGATAGGATTTTCTTAGGGGTTCCGAGTATCTCTTATCCGATGCATTATTCCTCCTTTACTGCATCCCTCGCTCCCTCACATTGACGAATTAACACACAATTTGCGTCCATATGAAATACTCTGGATTCCCTGCATTGTCCTTCTAAATCGAGATACGTTTCTACGGAAACGATAGGATTTTCTTTGGGGTTCCGAGTATCTCTTTTCCGATGCATTATTCCTCCTTTACTGCATCCTCCGCTCCCTCACATTGACGAATTAACACACAATTTGCGTCCATATGAAATACTCTGGATCCCTGCATCGTCCTTCTAAATCGAGATACGTTTCTACGGAAACGATAGGATTTTCTTTGGGGTTCCGAGTATCTCTTTTCCGATGCATTATTCCTCCTTTACTGCATCCCTCGCTCCCTCACATTGCCCAATTAACACACAATTTGCGTCCATATGAAATACTCTGGTTTCCCTGCATTATCTTTCTAAAACTAGATACGTCTCTACGGAAACGATAGGATTTTCTTTTGGGAGTCGAGTATCTCTTTTCCGATGCATTATTCCTCCTTTACTGCATCCCTCGCTCCCTCACATTGACGAATTAACACACAATTTGCGTCCATATGATATACTCTGGATTCCCTGCATTGTCCTTCTAAATCGAGATACGTTTCTACGGAAACGACAGGATTTTCTTTGGGGTTCCGTGTATCGCTTATCCGATGCAATATTCCTCCTTTACTGCATCCCTCGCTCCCTCACATTGACGAATTAACACACAATTTGCGTCCATATGGAATACTCTTGATTCCCTGCATTGTCCTTCTAAATCGAGATACGTTTCTACGGATACGATAGTATTTTCTTTGGGGTTCCGAGTATCTCCTTTCCGATGCATTATTCCTCCTTTACTGCATCCTCCGCTCCCTCACATTGACGAATTAACACACAATTTGCGTCCATATGAAATACTCTGGATCCCTGCATTGTCCTTCTAAATCGAGATACGTTTCTACGGAAACGAAAGGATTTTCTTTGGGGTTCCGTGTATCGCTTATCCGATGCATTATTCCTCCTTTACTGCATCCCTCGCTCCCTCACATTGACGAATTAACACACAATTTGCGTCCATATGGAATACTCTTGATTCCCTGCATTGTCCTTCTAAATCGAGATACGTTTCTACGGATACGATAGGATTTTCTTTGGCGTTCCGAGTATCTCCTTTCCGATGCATTATTCCTCCTTTACTGCATCCCTCGCTCCCTCACATTGACGAATTAACACACAAATTTGCGTACATATGAAATACTCTGGATTCCCTGCATTGTCCTTCTAAATCGAGATACGTTTCTACGGAAACGGTAGGATTTTCTTTTGGGTTCCGAGTATCTCTTTTCCGATGCATTATTCCTCCTTTACTGCATCCCTCTCTCCCTCACATTGACGAATTAACACACAATTTGCGTCCATATGAAATACTCTGGATTCCCTGCATTGTCCTTCTAAATCGAGATACGTTTCTACGGAAACGATAGGATTTTCTTTGGGGTTCCGAGTATCTCTTTTCCGATGCATTATTCCTCCTTTACTGCATCCCTCGCTCCCTCACATTGACGAATTAACACACAATTTGCGTCCATATGAAATACTCTGGATTCCCTGCATTGTCCTTCTAAATCGAGATACGTTTCTACGGAAGCGATAGGATTTTCTTTGGGGTTCCAACTATCTCTTTTCCGATGCATTATTCCTCCTTTACTGCATCCCTCGTTCCCTCACATTGACGAATTAACACACAATTTGCGTCCATATGAAATACTCTGAATTCCCTGCATTGTCCTTCTAAATCGGGATTCGTTTCTACGGAAACGATAGGATTTTCTTTGGGGTTCCGAGTATCTCTTTTCCGATGCATTATTCGTCCCCTACTGCATCCCTCGCTCCCTCATATTGCCGAATTAACACACAAATTTCGTCCATATGAAATACTCTGGGTTCCCTGCATTATGTTTCTAAAACGAGATACGTTTCTACGGAAACGATAGGATTTTCTTTTGAGAGTCGAGTATCTCTTTTCCGATGCATTATTCCTCCTTTACTGCATCCCTCGCTCCCTGACATTGACGAATTAACACACAATTTGCGTCCATATGAAATACTCTGGATTCCCTGCATTGTCCTTCTAAATCGAGATACGTTTCTACGGTAACGATAGGATTTTCTTTGGGGTTCCGAGTATCTCTTTTCCGATGCATTATTCCTCCTTTACTGCATCCCTCGCTCCCTCACATTGACGAATTAACACACAATTTGCGTCCATATGATATACTCTGGATTCCCTACATTGTCCTTCTTAATTGAGATACGTTTCTACGGAAATGATAGGATTTTCTTTGGGGTTACGAGGATCTCTTTTCCAATGCATTATTCCTCCTTTACTGCATCCCTCGCTCCCTCACATTGCCGAATTAACACACAATTTGCGTCCATATGAAATACTCTGGGTTCCCTTCATTATCTTTCTAAAACGAGATACGTTTCTTCGGAAACGATAGGATTTTCTTTTGGGAGTCGAGTATCTCTTTTCCGATGCATTATTCCTCCTTTACTGCATCCCTCGCTAACTCACATTGACGAATTAACACACAATTTGCGTCCATATGAAATACTCTGGATTCCCTGCATTGTCCTCCTAAATCGAGATACGTTTCTACGGAAACGATAGGATTTTCTTTGGGGTTCCGAGTATCTCTTTTCCGATGCATTATTCCTCCTTTACTGCATCTATCGTTCCCTCACATTGACGAATTAACACACAATTTGCGTCAATATGAAATACTCTGGATTCCCTGCATTGTCCTTCTAAATCGAGATACGTTTCTACGGAAACGATAGGATTTTTTTTGGGGTTCCGTGTATCGCTTATCCGATGCATTATTCCTCCTTTACTGCATCCCTCGCTCCCTCAAATTGACGAATTAACACACAATTTGTGTCCATATGGAATACTCTTGATTCCCTGCATTGTCCTTCTAAATCGAGATACGTTTCTACGGAAGCGATAGGATTTTCTTTGGGGTTTTGAGTATCTCTTTTCCGATGCATTATTCCTCCTTTACTGCAACCCTCTCTCCCGCACATTGACGAATTAACACACAATTTGCGTCCATATGAAATACTCTGGATTCCCTGCATTGTCCTTCTAAATCGAGATACGTTTCTACGGAAACGATAGGATTTACTTTGGGGTTCCGAGTATCTCTTTTCCGATGCATTTATCCTCCTTTACTGCATCCCTCGCTCCCTCACATTGACGAATTAACACACAATTTGCGTCCATATGAAATAATCTGGATTCCCTGCATTATTTTTCCAAAACGAGATACGTTTCTACGGAAACGATAGGATTTTCTTTTGGGATTCGAGTATCTCTTTTCCGATGCATTATTCCTCCTTTACTGCATCCCTCGCTAACTCACATTGACGAATTAACACACAATTTGCATCCATATGAAATACTCTGGATTCCCTGCATTGTCCTTCTAAATCGAGATACGATTCTACGGAAACGATAGGATTTTCTTTGGGGTTCCGAGTATCTCTTTTCCGATGCATTATTCCTCCTTTACTGCATCCCTCGTTCCCTCACATTGACGAATTAACACACAATTTGCGTCCATATGAAATACTCTGGATTCCCTGCATTGTCCTTCTAAATCGGGATTCGTTTCAACGGAAACGATAGGATTTTCTTTGGGGTTCCGAGTATCTCTTTTCCGATGCATTATTCCTCCTTTACTGCATCCCTCGCTCCCTCACATTGCCGAATTAACACACAAATTTCGTCCATATGAAATACTCTGGGTTCCCTGCATTATGTTTCTAAAACGAGATACGTTTCTACGGAAACGATGGGATTTTCTTTTGGGAGTCGAGTATCTCTTTTCCGATGCATTATTCCCCCTTTACTGCATCCCTTGCTCCCTCACATTGACGAATTAACACACAATTTGCGTCCATATGAAATACTCTGGATTCCCTGCATTGTCCTTCTAAATCGAGATACGTTTCTACGGAAACGATAGGATTTTCTTTGGGGTTCCTTGTATCTCTTTTCCGATGCATTATTCCTCCTTTACTGCATCCCTCGCTCCCTCACATTGACGAATTAACACACAATTTGCGTCCATACGAAATACTCTGGATTCCCTGCATTGTCCTTCTAAATCAAGATACTTTTCTACAGAAACGATAGGATTTTCTTTGGGGTTCCGAGTATCTCTTTTCCGATGCATTATTCCTCCTTTACTGCATCCCTCGCTCCCTCACATTGACGAATTAACACACAATTTGCGTCCATATAAAATACTCTGGATTCCCTGGATTGTCCTTCTAAATCGAGATACGTTTCAACGGAAACGATAGGATTTTCTTTGGGGTTCCGCGTATCACTTTTCCGATGCATTATTCCTCCTTTACTGCATCCCTCGCTCCCTCACATTGACGAATTAACACACAATTTGCGTCCATATGAAATACTCTGGATTCCCTGCATTGTCCTTCTAAATCGAGATACGTTTCTACGGAAACGATAGGATTTTCTTTGGGGTTCCGAGTATCTCTTTTCCGATGCATTATTCCTCCTTTACTGCATCCCTCGCTCCCTCACATTGACGAATTAACACACAATTTGCGTCCATATGAAATACTCTGGATTCCCTGCATTGTCCTTCTAAATCGAGATACGTTTCTACGGAAACGATAGGATTTTCTTTGGGGTTACGAGTATCTCTTTTCCGATGCATTATTCCTCCTTTACTGCATCCCTCGCTCCCTCACATTGACGAATTAACACACAATTTGCGTCCATATGAAATACTCTGGATTCCCTGCATTATTTTTCCAAAACGAGATACGTTTCTACAGAAACGATAGGATTTTCTTTTGGGAGTCGAGTATCTCTTTTTCGATGCATTATTCCTCCTTTACTGCATCCCTCGCTAAACTCACATTGACGAATTAACACAAAATTTGCGTCCATATGAAATACTCTGGATTCCCTGCATTGTCCTCCTAAATCGAGATACGTTTCTACGGAAACGATAGGATTTTCTTTGGGGTTCCGAGTATCTCTTTTCCGATGCATTATTCCTCCTTTACTGCATCCCTCGTTCCCTCACATTGACGAATTAACACACAATTTGCGTCCATATGAAATACTCTGGATTCCCTGCATTGTCCTTCTAAATCGGGATTCGTTTCTACGGAAACGATAGGATTTTCTTTGGGGTTCCGAGTATCTCTTTTCCGATGCATTATTCCTCCTTTACTGCATCCCTCGCTCCCTCACATTGCCGAATTAACACACAAATTTCGTCCATATGAAATACTCTGGGTTCCCTGCATTATGTTTCTAAAACGAGATACGTTTCTACGGAAACGATAGGATTTTCTTTTGGGAGTCGAGTATCTCTTTTCCGATGCATTATTCCCCCTTTACTGCATCCCTTGCTCCCTCACATTGACGAATTAACACACAATTTGCGTCCATATGAAATACTCTGGATTCCCTGCATTGTCCTTCTAAATCGAGATACGTTTCTACGGAAACGATAGGATTTTCTTTGGGGTTCCGAGTATCTCTTTTCCGATGCATTATTCCTCCTTTACTGCATCCCTCGCTCACTCACATTGACGACTTAATACACAATTTGCGTCCATATGAAATACTCTGGATTCCCTGCATTGTCCTTCTAAATCAAGATACTTTTCTACGGAAACGTTAGGATTTCCTTTGGGGTTCCGAGTATCTCTTTTCCGATGCATTATTCCTCCTTTACTGCATCCCTCGCTCCCTCACATTCACGAATTAACACACAATTTGCGTCCATATAAAATACTCTGGATTCCCTGGATTGTCCTTCTAAATCGAGATACGTTTCTACGGAAACGATAGGATTTTCTTTGGTGTTCCGCGTATCACTTTTCCGATGCATTATTCCTCCTTTACTGCATCCCTCGCTCCCTCACATTGACGAATTAACACACAATTTGCGTCCATATGAAATACTCTGGATTCCCGGCATTGTCCTTCTAAATCGAGATACGTCTCTACGGAAACGATAGGATTTTCTTTGGGGTTCCGAGTATCTCTTTTCTGATGCATTATTCCTCCTTTACTGCATCCCTCGCTCCCTCACATTGACGAATTAACACACAATTTGCGTCCATATGAAATACTCTGGATTCCCTGCATTATTTTTCCAAAACGAGATACGTTTCTACGGAAACGATAGGATTTTCTTTTGGGAGTCGAGTATCTCTTTTCCGATGCATTATTCCTCCTTTACTGCATCCCTCGCTAACTCACATTGACGAATTAACACACAATTTGCGTCCATATGAAATACTCTGGATTCCCTGCATTGTCCTTCTAAATCGAGATACGTTTCTACGGAAGCGATAGGACTTTTTTTGGGGTTCCGAGTATCTCTTTTCCGATGCATTATTCCTCCTTTACTGAATCCCTCGTTCCCTCACATTGACGAATTAACACACAATTTGCGTCCATATGAAATACTCTGGATTCCCTGCATTGTCCTTCTAAATCGGGATTCGTTTCTACGGAAACGATAGTATTTTCTTTGGGGTTCCGAGTATCTCTTTTCCGATGCATTATTCCTCCTTTACTGCATCCCTCGCTCCCTCACATTGCCGAATTAACACACAAATTTCGTCCATATGAAATACTCTGGGTTCCCTGCATTATGTTTCTAAAACGAGATACGTTTCTACGGAAACGATAGGATTTCCTTTTGGGCGTCGAGTATCTCTTTTCCGATGCATTATTCCCCCTTTACTGCATCCCTTGCTCCCTCACATTGACGAATTAACACACAATTTGCATCCATATGAAATACTCTGGATTCCCTGCATTGTCCTTCTAAATCGAGATACGTTTCTACGGAAACGATAGGATTTTCTTTGGGGTTCCGAGTATTTCTTTTCCGATGCATTATTCCTCCTTTACTGCATCCCTCGCTCCCTCACACTGACGAATTAACACACAATTTGCGTCCATATGAAATACTCTGGATTCCCTGCATTGTCCTTCTAAATCAAGATACTTTTCTACGGAAACGATAGGATTTTCTTTGGGGTTCCGAGTATCTCTTTTCCGATGCATTATTCCTCCTTTACTGCATCCCTCGCTCCCTCACATTGACGAATTAACACACAATTTGCGTCCATATAAAATACTCTGGATTCCCTGGATTGTCCTTCTAAATTGAGATACGTTTCTACGGAAACGATAGGATTTTCTTTGGGGTTCCGCGTATCACTTTTCCGATGCATTATTCCTCCTTTACTGCATCCCTCGCTCCCTCACATTGACGAATTAACACACAATTTGCGTCCATATGAAATACTCTGGATTCCCTGCATTGTCCTTCTAAATCGAGATACGTTTCTACGGAAACGATAGGATTTTCTTTCGGGTTCCGAGTATCTCTTTTCCGATGCATTATTCCTCCTTTACTGCATCCCTCGCTCCCTCACATTGACGAATTAACACACAATTTGCGGCCATATGAAATACTCTGGATTCCCTGCATTGTCCTTCTAAATCGAGATACGTTTCTACGGAAACGATAGGATTTTCTTTGGGGTTCCGAATATCTCTTTTCCGATGCATTATTCCTCCTTTTCTGCATCCCTCGCTCCCTCACATTGCCCAATTAACACACAATATGCGTCCATATGAAATACTCTGGTTTCCCTGCATTATCTTTCTAAAACGAGATACGTTTCTACGGAAACGATAGGATTTTCTTTTGGGAGTCGAGTATCTCTTTTCCGATGCATTATTCCTCCTTTACTGCATCCCTCGCTCCCTCATGTTGACGAATTAACACACAATTTGCGTCCATATGATATACTCTGGATTCCCTGCATTGTCCTTCTAAATCGAGATGCGTTTCTACGGAAACGATAGGATTTCCTTTGGGGTTCCGAGGATCTCTTTTCCAATGCATTATTCCTCCTTTACTGCAGTTCTCGCTCCCTCACATTGACGAATTAACACACAATTTGCGTCCATATGAAATACTCTGGATTCCCTGCATTGTCCTTCTAAATCGATATAGGTTTCTACGGAAACGATAGGATTTTCTTTGGGGTTCCGAGTATCTCTTTTCCGATGCATTATTCCTCCTTTACTGCATCCCTCGCTCCCTCACATTGACGAATTAACACACAAATTGCGTCCATATGAAATACTCTGGATTCCCTGCATTGTCCTTCTAAATCGAGATACGTTTCTACGGAAACGGTAGGATTTTCTTTGGGGTTCCGAGTATCTCTTTTCCGATGCATTATTCCTCCTATACTGCATCCCTCGCTCCCTCACATTGACGAATTATCACACAATTTGCGTCCATATGAAATACTCTGGATTCCCTGCATTGTCCTTGTAAATCGAGATACGTTTCTACGGAAACGATAGGATTTTCTTTGGGGTTCCGAGTATCTCTTTTCCGATGCATTATTCCTCCTTTACTGCATCCCTCGCTCCCTCACATAGACGAATTAACACACAATTTGCGTCCATATGAATTACTCTGGATTCCCTGCATTGTCCTTCTAAATCGAGATACGTTTCTATGGAAACGATAGGATTTTCTTTGGGGTTCCGAGTATCTCTTTTCCGATGCATTATTCCTCCTTTACTGCATCCCACGCTCCCTCACATTGAAGAATTAACACACAATTTGCGTCCATATGAAATACTCTGGATTCCTTGCATTGTCCTCCTAAATCGAGATACGTTTCTACGGAAACGACAGGATTTTCTTTGGGGTTCCGAGTATCTCTTTTCCGATGCATTATTCCTCCTTTACTGCATCCCTCGCTCCCTCACATTGCCGAATTAACACACAATTTGCGTCCATATGAAATACTCTGGGTTCCCTGCATTATCTTTCTAAAACGAGATACGTTTCTACGGAAACGAAAGGATTTCCTTTTGGGAGTCGACTATCTCTTTTCCGATGCATTATTCCTCCTTTACTGCAGCCCTCGCTCCCTCACATTGACGAATTAACACACAATTTGCGTCCATATGATATACTCTGGATTCCCTGCATTGTCCTTCTAAATCGAGATACGTTTCTACGGAAACGATAGGATTTTCTTTGGGGTTCCGAGGATCTCTTTTCCAATGCATTATTCCTCCTTTACTGCATTTCTCGCTCCCCCACATTGACGAATTAACACACAATTTGCGTCCATATGAAATACTCTGGATTCCCTGCATTGTCCTTCTAAATCGAGATACGTTTCTACAGAAACGATAGGATTTTCTTTGGGGTTCCGAGTATCGCTTATCCGATGCATTATTCCTCCTTTACTGCATCCCTCGCTCCCTCATATTGACGAATTAACACACAATTTGCGTCCATGTGGAATACTCTGGATTCCCTGCATTGTCCTTCTAAATCGAGATAAGTTTCTACGGAAAGGATAGGATTATCTTTGGGGTTCCGAGTATCTCTTTTCCGATGCATTATTCCTCCTTTACTGCATCCCCCGCTCCCTCACATTGACGAATTAACACACAATTTGCGTCCATATGAAATACTCTTGATTCCCTGCATTGTCCTTCTAAATCGAGATACGTTTCTACGGAAACGATAGGATTTTCTTTGGGGTTCCAAGTATCTCTTTTCCGATACATTATTCCTCCTTTACTGCATCCCTCGCTTCATCACATTGACCAATTAACACACAATTTGCGTCCATATGAAATACTCTGGATTCCCTGAATTGTCCTTCTAAATCGAGATACGTTTCTACGGAAACGATGGGATTTTCTTTGGGGGTCCGAGTATGTCTTTTCCGATGCATTATTCCTCCTTTACTGCATCCCTCGCTCCCTCACATTGAAGAATTAACACACAATTGGCGTCTATATGAAATCCTCTGGATTCCCAGCATTGTCCTTCTAAATCGAGATACGTTTCTACGGTAACGGTAGGATTTTTCTTGGGGTTCCGAGTATCTCTTTTCCGATGCATTATTCCTCCTTTACTGCATCCCTCGCTCCCTCACATTGACGAATTAACACATAATTTGCGTCCATATGAAATACTCTGGATTCCCTTCATTGTCCTTGTAAATCGAGATACGTTTCTACGGAAACGATAGGATTTTCTATGGGGTTCCGAGTATCTCTTTTCCGATGCATTATTCCTCCTTTACTGCATACCTCGCTCCCTCACATTGACAAATTAACACACAATTTGGGTCCATATGAAATTCTCTGGATTCCCTGCATTGTCCTTCTAAATCGGGATTCGTTTCTACGGAATCGATAGGATTTTCTTTGGGGTTCCGAGTATCTCTATTTTGATGCATTATTCCTCCTTTACTGCATCCCTCGCTCCCTCACATTGACGAATTAACACACAATTTGCGTCCATATGAAATACTCTGGATTCCCTGCATTGTCCTTCTAAATCGAGATACGTTTCTACGGAAACGAAGGATTTTCTTTGGGGTTCCGAGTATCCCTTTTCCGATGTATTATTCCTCCTTTACTGCATCCCTCGCTCCCTCGCATTGCCCAATTAACACACAATATGCGTCCATATGAAATACTCTGGTTTCCCTGCATTATCTTTCTAAATCGAGATACGTTTCTACGGAAACGATAGGATTTCCTTTAGGGAGTCGAGTACCTCTTTTCCGATGCATTATTCCTCCTTTACTGCATCCCTCGCTCCCTCATGTTGACGAATTAACACAAAATTTGCGTCCATATGATATACTCTGGATTCCCTGCATTGTCCTTCTAAATCGAGATACATTTCTACGGAAACGATAGGATTTTCTTTGGGGTTCCGAGGATCTCTTTTCCAATGCATTATTCCTCCTTTACTGCATTTCTCGCTCCCTCACATTGACGAATTAACACACAATTTGCGTCCATATGAAATACTCTGGATTCCCTGCATTGTCCTTCTAAATCGAGATAGGTTTCTACAGAAACGATAGGATTTTCTTTGGGGATCCGTGTATCGCTTATCCGATGCATTCTTTCTCCTTTACTGCATCCCTCGCTCCCTCACATTGACGAATTAACACACAATTTGCGTCCATATGGAATACTCTTGATTCCCTGCATTGTCCTTCTAAATCGAGATACGTTTCTATGGAAACGATAGGATTTTCTTTGGGGTTCCGAGTATCTCTTTTCCGATGCATTATTCCTCCTTTACTGCATCCCTCGCTCCCTCACATTGACGAATTAACACACAAATTGCGTCCATATGAAATACTCTGGATTCCCTGAATTGTCCTTCTAAATCGAGATACGTTTCTACGGAAACGGTAGGATTTTCTTTGGGGTTCCGAGTATCTCTTTTCCGATGCATTATTCCTCCTTTACTGCATCCCTCGCTCCCTCACATTGACGAATTAACACACAATTTGCGTCCATATGAAATACTCTGGATTCCCTGCATTGTCCTTGTAAATCGAGATACGTTTCTACGGAAACGATAGGATTTTCTTTGGGGTTCCGAGGATCTCTTTTCCAATGCATTATTCCTCCTTTACTGCATTTCTCGCTCCCTCACATTGACGAATTAACACACAATTTGCGTCCATATGAAATACTCTGGATTCCCTGCATTGTCCTTCTAAATCGAGATACGTTTCTACAGAAACGATAGGATTTTCTTTGGGGTTCCGAGTATCGCTTATCCGATGCATTATTCCTCCTTTACTGCATCCCTCGCTCCCTCAAATTGACGAATTAACACACAATTTGCGTCCATGTGGAATACTCTGGATTCCCTGCATTGTCCTTCTAAATCGAGATAAGTTTCTACGGAAAGGATAGGATTATCTTTGGGGTTCCGAGTATCTCTTTTCCGATGCATTATTCCTCCTTTACTGCATCCCCCGCTCCCTCACATTGACGAATTAACACACAATTTGCGTCCATATGAAATACTCTTGATTCCCTGCATTGTCCTTCTAAATCGAGATACGTTTCTACGGAAACGATAGGATTTTCTTTGGGGTTCCAAGTATCTCTTTTCCGATACATTATTCCTCCTTTACTGCATCCCTCGCTTCATCACATTGACCAATTAACACACAATTTGCGTCCATATGAAATACTCTGGATTCCCTGAATTGTCCTTCTAAATCGAGATACGTTTCTACGGAAACGATGGGATTTTCTTTGGGGGTCCGAGTATGTCTTTTCCGAAGCATTATTCCTCCTTTACTGCATCCCTCGCTCCCTCACATTGTAGAATTAACACACAATTGGCGTCTATATGAAATCCTCTGGATTCCCAGCATTGTCCTTCTAAATCGAGATACGTTTCTACGGTAACGGTAGGATTTTTCTTGGGGTTCCGAGTATCTCTTTTCCGATGCATTATTCCTCCTTTACTGCATCCCTCGCTCCCTCACATTGACGAATTAACACATAATTTGCGTCCATATGAAATACTCTGGATTCCCTTCATTGTCCTTGTAAATCGAGATACGTTTCTACGGAAACGATAGGATTTTCTATGGGGTTCCGAGTATCTCTTTTCCGATGCATTATTCCTCCTTTACTGCATACCTCGCTCCCTCACATTGACAAATTAACACACAATTTGGGTCCATATGAAATTCTCTGGATTCCCTGCATTGTCCTTCTAAATCGGGATTCGTTTCTACGGAATCGATAGGATTTTCTTTGGGGTTCCGAGTATCTCTATTTTGATGCATTATTCCTCCTTTACTGCATCCCTCGCTCCCTCACATTGACGAATTAACACACAATTTGCGTCCATATGAAATACTCTGGATTCCCTGCATTGTCCTTCTAAATCGAGATACGTTTCTACGGAAACGATAGGATTTTCTTTGGGGTTCCGAGTATCCCTTTTCCGATGTATTATTCCTCCTTTACTGCATCCCTCGCTCCCTCGCATTGCCCAATTAACACACAATATGCGTCCATATGAAATACTCTGGTTTCCCTGCATTATCTTTCTAAATCGAGATACGTTTCTACGGAAACGATAGGATTTTCTTTAGGGAGTCGAGTACCTCTTTTCCGATGCATTATTCCTCCTTTACTGCATCCCTCGCTCCCTCATGTTGACGAATTAACACAAAATTTGCGTCCATATGATATACTCTGGATTCCCTGCATTGTCCTTCTAAATCGAGATACATTTCTACGGAAACGATAGGATTTTCTTTGGGGTTCCGAGGATCTCTTTTCCAATGCATTATTCCTCCTTTACTGCATTTCTCGCTCCCTCACATTGACGAATTAACACACAATTTGCGTCCATATGAAATACTCTGGATTCCCTGCATTGTCCTTCTAAATCGAGATAGGTTTCTACGGAAACGATAGGATTTTCTTTGGGGATCCGTGTATCGCTTATCCGATGCATTCTTTCTCCTTTACTGCATCCCTCGCTCCCTCACATTGACGAATTAACACACAATTTGCGTCCATATGGAATACTCTTGATTCCCTGCATTGTCCTTCTAAATCGAGATACGTTTCTATGGAAACGATAGGATTTTCTTTGGGGTTCCGAGTATCTCTTTTCCGATGCATTATTCCTCCTTTACTGCATCCCTCGCTCACTCACATTGACGAATTAACACACAAATTGCGTCCATATGAAATACTCTGGATTCCCTGAATTGTCCTTCTAAATCGAGATACGTTTCTACGGAAACGGTAGGATTTTCTTTGGGGTTCCGAGTATCTCTTTTCCGATGCATTATTCCTCCTTTACTGCATCCCTCGCTCCCTCACATTGACGAATTAACACACAATTTGCGTCCATATGAAATACTCTGGATTCCCTGCATTGTCCTTGTAAATCGAGATACGTTTCTACGGAAACGATAGGATTTTCTTTGGGGTTCCGAGTATCTCTTTTCCGATGCATTATTCCTCCTTTACTGCATCCCTCGCTCCCTCACATTGACGAATTAACACACAATTTGCGTCCATATGAAATACTCTGGATTCCCTGCATTGTCCTTCTAAATCGAGATACGTTTCTATGGAAACGATAGGATTTTCTTTGGGGTTCCGAGTATCTCTTTTCCGATCTATTATTCCTCCTTTACTGCATCCCTCGCTCCCTCACATTGACGAATTAACACACAATTTGCGTCCATATGAAATACTCTGGATTCCTTGCATTGTCCTTCTAAATCGAGATACGTTTCTACGGAAACGACAGGATTTTCTTTGGGGTTCCGAGTATCTCTTTTCCGATGCATTATTCCTCCTTTACTGCATCCCTCGCTTCCTCACATTGCCGAACTAACACACAATTTGCGTCCATATGAAATACTCTGGGTTCCCTGCATTATCTTTCTAAAACGAAATACGTTTCTACGGAAACGATAGGATTTCCTTTTGGGAGTCGAGTATCTCTTTTCCGATTCATTATTCCTCCTTTACTGCATCCCTCGCTCCCTCACATTGACGAATTAACACACAATTTGCGTCCATATGATATACTCTGGATTCCCTGCATTGTCCTTCTAAATCGAGATACGTTTCTACGGAAACGATAGGATTTTCTTTGGGGTTCCGAGGATCTCTTTTCCAATGCATTATTCCTCCTTTACTGCATTTCTCGCTCCCTCACATTGACGAATTAACACACAATTTGCGTCCATATGAAATACTCTGGATTCCCTGCATTGTCCTTCTAAATCGAGATACGTTTCTACAGAAACGAGAGGATTTTCTTTGGGGTTCCGTGTATCGCTTATCCGATGCATTATTCCTCCTTTACTGCATCCCTCGCACCCTCAAATTGACGAATTAACACACAATTTGCGTCCATATGGAATACTCTGGATTCCCTGCATTGTCCTTCTAAATCGAGATAAGTTTCTACGGAAACGATAGGATTATCTTTGGGGTTCCGAGTATCTCTTTTCCGATGCATTATTCCTCCTTTACTGCATCCCCCGCTCCCTCACATTGACGAATTAACACACAATTTGCGTCCATATGAAATACTCTGGATTCCCTGCATTGTCCTTCTAAATCGAGATACGTTTCTACGGAAACGACAGGGTTTTCTTTGGGGTTCCAAGTATCTCTTTTCCGATACATTATTCTTCCTTTACTGCATCCCTCGCTCCATCACATAGACCAATTAACACACAATTTGCGTCCATATGAAATACTCTGGATTCCCTGCATTGTCCTTCTAAATCGAGATACGTTTCTACGGAAACGATGGGATTTTCTTTGGGGTTCCGAGTATGTCTTTTCCGATGCATTATTCCTCCTTTACTGCATCCCTCGCTCCCTCACATTGAAGAATTAACACACAATTTGCGTCTATATGAAATCCTCTGGATTCCCTGCATTGTCCTTCTAAATCGAGATACGTTACTACCGAAACGGTAGGATTTTCCTTGGGGTTCCGAGTATCTCTTTTCCGATGCATTATTCCTCCTTTACTGCATCCCTCGCTCCCTCACATTGACGAATTAACACATAATTTGCGTGCATATGAAATACTCTGGATTCCCTTCATTGTCCTTGTAAATCGAGATACGTTTCTAGGGAAACGATAGGATTTTCTATGGGGTTCCGAGTATCTCTTTTCCGATGCATTATTCCTCCTTTACTGCATACCTCGCTCCCTCACATTGACAAATTAACACACAATTTGGGTCCATATGAAATTCTCTGGATTCCCTGCATTGTCTTTCTAAATCCGGATTCGTTTCTACGGAATCGATAGGATTTTCTTTGGGGTTCCGAGTATCTCTTTTTTGATGCATTATTCCTCCTTTACTGCATCCCTCGCTCCCTCACATTGACGAATTAACACACAATTTGCGTCCATATGAAATACTCTGGATTCCCTGCATTGTCCTTCTAAATCGAGATACGTTTCTACGGAAACGATAGGATTTTCTTTGGGGTTCCGAGTATCTCTTTTCCGATGCATTATTCCTCCTTTACTGCATCCCTCTCTCCCTCACATTGACGAATTAACACACAATTTGCGTCCATATGAAATACTCTTGATTCCCTGCATTGTCCTTCTAAATCGAGATACGTTTCTACGGAAACGATAGGATTTTCTTTGGGGTTCCGAGTATCTCATTTCCGATGCATTATTCCTCCTTTACTGCATCCCTCGCTTCCTCACATTGAAGAATTAACACACAATTTGCGTCTATATGAAATACTCTGGATTCCCTGCATTGTCCTTCTGAATCGAGATCCGTTTCTACGGAAACGGTAGGATTTTCCTTGGGGTTCCGAGTATCTCTTTTCCGATGCATTATTCCTCCTTTACTGCATCCCTCGCTCCCTCACATTGACGAATTATCACACAATTTGCGTCCATATGAAATACTCTGGATTCCCTGCATTGTCCTTGTAAATCGAGATACGTTTCTACGGAAACGATAGGATTTTCTTTGGGGTTCCGAGTATCTCTTTTCCGATCTATTATTCCTCCTTTACTGCATCCCTCGCTCCCTCACATTGACGAATTATCACACAATTTGCGTCCATATGAAATACTCTGCATTCCTTGCATTGTCCTTCTAAATCGAGATTCGTTTCTACGGAAACGACAGGATTTTCTTTGGGGTTCCGAGTATCTCTTTTCCGATGCATTATTCCTCCTTTACTGCATCCCTCGCTTCCTCACGTTGCCGAACTAACACACAATTTGCGTCCATATGAAATACTCTGGGTTCCCTGCATTATCTTTCTAAAACGAGATACGTTTCTACGGAAACGATAGGATTTCCTTTTGGGAGTCGAGTATCTCTTTTCCGATTCATTATTCCTCCTTTACTGCATCCCTCGCTCCCTCACATTGACGAATTAACACACAATTTGCGTCCATATGATATACTCTGGATTCCCTGCATTGTCCTTCTAAATCGAGATACGTTTCTACGGAAACGATAGGATTTTCTTTGGGGTTCCGAGGATCTCTTTTCCAATGCATTATTCCTCCTTTACTGCATTTCTCGCTCCCTCACATTGACGAATTAACACAAAATTTGCGTCCATATGAAATACTCTGGATTTCCTGCATTGTCCTTCTAAATCGAGATACGTTTCTACAGAAACGAGAGGATTTTCTTTGGGGTTCCGTGTATCGCTTATCCGATGCATTATTCCTCCTTTACTGCATCCCTCGCTCCCTCAAATTGACGAATTAACACACAATTTGCGTCCATATGGAATACTCTGGATTCCCTGCATTGTCCTTCTAAATCGAGATAAGTTTCTACGGAAACGATAGGATTATCTTTGGGGTTCCGAGTATCTCTTTTCCGATGCATTATTCCTCCTTTACTGCATCCCCCGCTCCCTCACATTGACGAATTAACACACAATTTGCGTCCATATGAAATACTCTGGATTCCCTGCATTGTCCTTCTAAATCGAGATACGTTTCTACGGAAACGACAGGGTTTTCTTTGGGGTTCCAAGTATCTCTTTTCCGATACATTATTCTTCCTTTACTGCATCCCTCGCTCCATCACATTGACCAATTAACACACAATTTGCGTCCATATGAAATACTCTGGATTCCCTGCATTGTCCTTCTAAATCGAGATACGTTTCTACGGAAACGATGGGATTTTCTTTGGGGTTCCGAGTATGTCTTTTCCGATGCATTATTCCTCCTTTACTGCATCCCTCGCTCCCTCACATTGAAGAATTAACACACAATTTGCGTCTATAAGAAATCCTCTGGATTCCCTGCATTGTCCTTCTAAATCGAGATACGTTACTACCGAAACGGTAGGATTTTCCTTGGGGTTCCGAGTATCTCTTTTCCGATGCATTATTCCTCCTTTACTGCATCCCTCGCTCCCTCACATTGACGAATTAACACATAATTTGCGTCCATATGAAATACACTGGATTCCCTTCATTGTCCTTGTAAATCGAGATACGTTTCTACGGAAACGATAGGATTTTCTATGGGGTTCCGAGTACCACTTTTCCTCCTTTACTGCATACCTCGCTCCCTCACATTGACAAATTAACACACAATTTGGGTCCATATGAAATTCTCTGGATTCCCTGCATTGTCTTTCTAAATCGGGATTCGTTTCTACGGAATCGATAGGATTTTCTTTGGGGTTCCGAGTATCTCTTTTTTGATGCATTATTCCTCCTTTACTGCATCCCTCACTCCCTCACATTGACGAATTAACACACAATTTGCGTCCATATGAAATACTCTGGATTCCCTGCATTGTCCTTCTAAATCGAGATACGTTTCTACGGAAACGATAGGATTTTCTTTGGGGTTCCGAGTATCTCTTTGCCGATGCATTATTCCTCCTTTACTGCATCCCTCGCTTCCTCACATTGACGAATTAACACACAATTTGCGTCCATATGAAATACTCTTGATTCCCTGCATTGTCCTTCTAAATCGAGATACGTTTCTACGGATAAGATAGGATTTTCTTTGGGGTTAAGAGTATGTCTTTTCCGATGCATTATTCCTCCTTTACTGCATTCCTCGCTCCCTCACATTGACGAATTAACACACAATTTGTGTCCATATGAAACACTCTGGATTCCCTGCATTCTTCTTCTAAATCGAGATACGTTTCTACGGAAACGATAGGATTTTCTTTGGTGTTCCGAGTATCTCATTTCCGATGCATTATTCCTCCTTTACTGCATCCCTCGCTTCCTCACATTGAAGAATTAACACAAAATTTGCGTCTATATGAAATACTCTGGATTCCCTGCATTGTCCTTCTGAATCGAGATCCGTTTCTACGGAAACGGTAGGATTTTCCTTGGGGTTCCGAGTATCTCTTTTCCGATGCATTATTCCTCCTTTACTGCATCCCTCGCTCCCTCACATTGACGAATTATCACACAATTTGCGTCCATATGAAATACTCTGGATTCCCTGCATTGTCCTTGTAAATCGAGATACGTTTCTACGGAAACGATAGGATTTTCTTTGGGGTTCCGAGTATCTCATTTCCGATGCATTATTCCTCCTTTACTGCATCCCTCGCTTCCTCACATTGAAGAATTAACACACAATTTGCGTCTATATGAAATACTCTGGATTCCCTGCATTGTCCTTCTGAATCGAGATCCGTTTCTACGGAAACGATAGGATTTTCCTTGGGGTTCCGAGTATCTCTTTTCCGATGCATTATTCCTCCTTTACTGCATCCCTCGCTCCCTCACATTGACGAATTATCACACAATTTGCGTCCATATGAAATACTCTGGATTCCCTGCATTGTCCTTGTAAATCGAGATACGTTTCTACGGAAACGATAGGATTTTCTTTGGGGTTCCGAGTATCTCTTTTCCGATCTATTATTCCTCCTTTACTGCATCCCTCGCTCCCTCACATTGACGAATTATCACACAATTTGCGTCCATATGAAATACTCTGGATTCCTTGCATTGTCCTTCTAAATCGAGATTCGTTTCTACGGAAACGACAGGATTTTCTTTGGGGTTCCGAGTATCTCTTTTCCGATGCATTATTCCTCCTTTACTGCATCCTTCGCTTCCTCACGTTGCCGAACTAACACACAATTTGCGTCCATATGAAATACTCTGGGTTCCCTGCATTATCTTTCTAAAACGAGATACGTTTCTACGGAAACGATAGGATTTCCTTTTGGGAGTCGAGTATCTCTTTTCCGATTCATTATTCCTCCTTTACTGCATCCCTCGCTCCCTCACATTGACGAATTAACACACAATTTGCGTCCATATGATATACTCTGGATTCCCTGCATTGTCCTTCTAAATCGAGATACGTTTCTACGGAAACGATAGGATTTTCTTTGGGGTTCCGAGGATCTCTTTTCCAATGCATTATTCCTCCTTTACTGCATTTCTCGCTCCCTCACATTGACGAATTAACACAAAATTTGCGTCCATACGAAATACTCTGGATTTCCTGCATTGTCCTTCTAAATCGAGATACGTTTCTACAGAAACGAGAGGATTTTCTTTGGGGTTCCGTGTATCGCTTATCCGATGCATTATTCCTCCTTTACTGCATCCCTCGCTCCCTCAAATTGACGAATTAACACACAATTTGCGTCCATATGGAATACTCTGGATTCCCTGCATTGTCCTTCTAAATCGAGATAAGTTTCTACGGAAACGATAGGATTATCTTTGGGGTTCCGAGTATCTCTTTTCCGATGCATTATTCCTCCTTTACTGCATCCCCCGCTCCCTCACATTGACGAATTAACACACAATTTGCGTCCATATGAAATACTCTGGATTCCCTGCATTGTCCTTCTAAATCGAGATACGTTTCTACGGAAACGACAGGGTTTTCTTTGGGGTTCCAAGTATCTCTTTTCCGATACATTATTCTTCCTTTACTGCATCCCTCGCTCCATCACATTGACCAATTAACACACAATTTGCGTCCATATGAAATACTCTGGATTCCCTGCATTGTCCTTCTAAATCGAGATACGTTTCTACGGAAACGATGGGATTTTCTTTGGGGTTCCGAGTATGTCTTTTCCGATGCATTATTCCTCCTTTACTGCATCCCTCGCTCCCTCACATTGAAGAATTAACACACAATTTGCGTCTATATGAAATCCTCTGGATTCCCTGCATTGTCCTTCTAAATCGAGATACGTTACTACCGAAACGGTAGGATTTTCCTTGGGGTTCCGAGTATCTCTTTTCCGATGCATTATTCCTCCTTTACTGCATCCCTCGCTCCCTCACATTGACGAATTAACACATAATTTGCGTCCATATGAAATACACTGGATTCCCTTCATTGTCCTTGTAAATCGAGATACGTTTCTACGGAAACGATAGGATTTTCTATGGGGTTCCGAGTACCACTTTTCCGATGCATTATTCCTCCTTTACTGCATACCTCGCTCCCTCACATTGACAAATTAACACACAATTTGGGTCCATATGAAATTCTCTGGATTCCCTGCATTGTCTTTCTAAATCGGGATTCGTTTCTACGGAATCGATAGGATTTTCTTTGGGGTTCCGAGTATCTCTTTTTTGATGCATTATTCCTCCTTTACTGCATCCCTCGCTCCCTCACATTGACGAATTAACACACAATTTGCGTCCATATGAAATACTCTGGATTCCCTGCATTGTCCTTCTAAATCGAGATACGTTTCTACGGAAACGATAGGATTTTCTTTGGGGTTCCGAGTATCTCTTTGCCGATGCATTATTCCTCCTTTACTGCATCCCTCGCTTCCTCACATTGACGAATTAACACACAATTTGCGTCCATATGAAATACTCTTGATTCCCTGCATTGTCCTTCTAAATCGAGATACGTTTCTACGGATAAGAGAGGATTTTCTTTGGGGTTAAGAGTATGTCTTTTCCGATGCATTATTCCTCCTTTACTGCATTCCTCGCTCCCTCACATTAACGAATTAACACACAATTTGTGTCCATATGAAACACTCTGGATTCCCTGCATTCTTCTTCTAAATCGAGATACGTTTCTACGGAAACGATAGGATTTTCTTTGGGGTTCCGAGTATCTCATTTCCGATGCATTATTCCTCCTTTACTGCATCCCTCGCTTCCTCACATTGAAGAATTAACACACAATTTGCGTCTATATGAAATACTCTGGATTCCCTGCATTGTCCTTCTGAATCGAGATCCGTTTCTACGGAAACGGTAGGATTTTCCTTGGGGTTCCGAGTATCTCTTTTCCGATGCATTATTCCTCCTTTACTGCATCCCTCGCTCCCTCACATTGACGAATTATTACACAATTTGCGTCCATATGAAATACTCTGGATTCCCTGCATTGTCCTTGTAAATCGAGATACGTTTCTACGGAAACGATAGGATTTTCTTTGGGGTTCCGAGTATCTCTTTTCGGATGCATTATTCCTCCTTTACTGCATCCCTCGCTCCCTCACATTGACGAATTAACACACAATTTGCGTCCATATGAAATACTCTGGATTCCCTGCATTGTCCTTCTAAATCGAGATACGTTTCTACAGAAACGATAGGATTTTCTTTGGGGTTCCGAGTATCTCTTTTCCGATGCATTATTCCTCCTTTACTGCATCCCTCGCTCCCTCACATTGACGAATTACCACACAATTTGCGTCCAAATGAAATACTCTGGATTCCTTGCATTGTCCTTCTAAATCGAGATACGTTTCTACGGAAACGATAGGATTTTCTTTGGGGTTCCGAGTATCTCTTTTCCGATGCATTATTCCTCCTTTACTGCATCCCTCGCTCCGTCACATTGCCGAATTAACACACAATTTGCGTCCATATGAAATACTCTGGGTTCCCTGCATTATCTTTCTAAAACGAGATACGTTTCTACGGAAACGATAGGATTTCCTTTTGGGAGTCGAGTATCTCTTTTCCGATGCATTATTCCTCCTTTACTGCATCCCTCGCTCCCTCACATTGACGAATTAACACACAATTTGCGTCCATATGATATACTCCGGATTCCCTGCATTGTCCTTCTAAATCGAGATATGTTTCTACGGAAACGATAGGATTTTCTTTGGGGTTCCGAGGTTCTCTTTTCCAATGCATTACTCCTCCTTTACTGCATTTCTCGCTCCCTCACATTGACGAATTAACACACAATTTGCGTCCATATGAAATACTCTGGATTCCCTGCATTGTCCTTCTACATCGAGATACGTTTCTACAGAAACGATAGGATTTTCTTTGGGGTTCCGTGTATCGCTTATCCGATGCATTATTCCTCCTTTACTGCATCCCTCGCTCCCTCAAATTGACGAATTAACACACAATTTGCGTCCATATGAAATACTCTGGATTCCCTGCATTGTCCTTCTAAATCGAGATACGTTTCTACGGAAACGATAGGATTTTCTTTGGGGTTCCAAGTATCTCTTTTCCAATACATTATTCCTCCTTTACTGCATCTCTCGCTCCACCACATTGACCAATTAACACACAATTTGCGTCCAATTGAAATACTCTGGATTCCCAGCATTGTCCTTCTAAATTGAGATACGTTTCTACGGAAACGATGGGATTTTCTTTGGGGTTCCGAGTATCTCTTTTCCGATGCATTATTCCTCCTTTACTGCATACCTCTCTCCCTCACATTGACAAATTAACACACAACTTCGGTCCATATGAAATTCTCTGGATTCCCTGCATTGTCCTTCTAAATCGGGATTCGTTTCTACGGAATCGATAGGATTTTCTTTGGGGTTCCGAGTATCTCTTTTTTGATGCATTATTCCTCCTTTACCGTATCCCTCGCTCCCTCACATTGACGAATTAACACACAATTTGCGTCCATATGAAATAATTTGGATTCCCTGCATTGTCCTTCTAAATCGAGATACCTTTCTAAGGAAACGATAGGATTTTCTTTGGGGTTCCGTGTATCGCTTATCCGATGCATTATTCCTCCTTTACTGCATCCCTCGCTCCCTCACATTGACGAATTAACACACAATTTGCGTCCATATGGAATACTCTTGATTCCCTGCATTGTCCTTCTAAATCGAGATACGTTTCTATGGAAACGATAGGATTTTCTTTGGGGTTCCGAGTATCTCTTTTCCGATGCATTATTCCTCCTTTACTGCATCCCTCGCTCCCTCACATTGACGAATTAACACACAATTTGCGTCCATATGAAATACTCTGGATTCCCTGCATTGTCCTTCTAAATCGAGATACGTTTCTACGGAAACGATGGGATTTTCTTTGGGATTCCGAGTATGTCTTTTCCGATGCATTATTCCTCCTTTACTGCATCCCTCGCTCCCTCACATTGAAGAATTAACACACAATTTGCGTCCATATGAAATACTCAGGATTCCCTGCATTGTCCTTCTAAATCGAGATACGTTTCTACGGAAACGGTAGGATTTTCCTTGGGGTTCCGAGTATCTCTTTTCCGAAGCATTATTCCTCCTTTACTGCATCCCTCGCTCCCTCACATTGACGAATTAACACACAATTTGCGTCCATATAAAATACTCTGGATTCCCTTCATTGTCCTTGTAAATCGAGATACGTTTCTACGGAAATGATAGGATTTTCTATGGGGTTCCGAGTATCTCTTTTCCGATGCATTATTCCTCCTTTACTGCATACCTCGCTCCCTCACATTGACAAATTAACACACAACTTCGGTCCATATGAAATTCTCTGGATTCCCTGCATTGTCCATCTAAATCGGGATTCGTTTCTACGGAATCGATAGGATTTTCTTTGGGGTTCCGAGTATCTCTTTTTTGATGCATTATTCCTCCTTTACTGCATCCCTCGCTCCCTCACATTGACGAATTAACACACAATTTGCCTCCATATGAAATAATTTGGATTACCAGCATTGTCCTTCTAAATCGAGATACCTTTCTACGGAAACGATAGGATTTTCTTTGGGGTTCCGAGGATCTCTTTTCCAATGCATTATTCCTCCTTTACTGCATTTCTCGCTCCCTCACATTGACGAATTAACACACAATTTGCGTCCATATGAAATACTCTGGATTCCCTGCATTGTCCTTCTAAATCGAGATACGTTTCTACGGAAACGATAGGATTTTCTTTGGGGTTCCGTGTATCGCTTATCCGATGCATTATTCCTCCTTTACTGCATCCCTCGCTCCCTCACATTGACGAATTAACACACAATTTGCGTCCATATGGAATACTCTTGATTCCCTGCATTGTCCTTCTAAATCGAGGTACGTTTCTATGGAGACGATAGGATTTTCTTTGGGGTTCCGAGTATCTCTTTTCCGATGCATTATTCCTCCTTTACTGCATCCCTCGCTCCCTCACATTGACGAATTAACACACAATTTGCGTCCCTATGAAATACTCTGGATTCCCTGCATTGTCCTTCTAAATCGAGATACGTTTCTACGGAAACGGTAGGATTTTCTTTGGGGTTCCGAGTATCTCTTTTCCGATGCAATATTCCTCCTTTACTGCATCCCTCGCTCCCTCACATTGACGAATTAACACACAATTTGCGTCCATATGAAATACTCTGGATTCCCTGCATTGTCCTTCTAAATCGAGATACGTTTCTACGGAAACGATAGGATTTTCTTTGGGGGTCCGAGTATCTCTTTTCCGATGCATTATTCCTCCTTTACTGCATCCCTCGCTCCCTCACATTGACGAATTAACACACAATTTGCGTCCATATGAAATACTCTGGGTTCCCTGCATTATCTTTCTAAAACGAGATACGTTTCTACGGAGACGATAGGATTTCCTTTTGGGAGTCGAGTATCTCTTTTCCGATGCATTATTCCTCTTTTACTGCATCCCTCGCTCCCTCACATTGACGAATTAACACACAATTTGCGTCCATATGATATACTCTGGATTCCCTGCATTGTCCTTCTAAATCGAGATACGTTTCTACGGAAACGATAGGATTTTCTTTGGGGTTCCGAGGATCTCTTTTCCAATGCATTATTCCTCCTTTACTGCATTTCTCGCTCCCTCACATTGACGAATTAACACACAATTTGCATCCATATGAAATACTCTGGATTCCTTGCATTGTCCTTCTAAATCGATATACGTTTCTACAGAAACAATAGGATTTTCTTTGGGGTTCCGTGTATCGCTTATCCGATGCATTATTCCTCCTTTACTGCATCCCTCGCTCCCTCAAATTGACGAATTAACACACAGTTTGCGTCCATATGGAATACTCTGGATTCCCTGCATTGTCCTTCTAAATCGAGATAAGTTTCTACGGAAACGATAGGATTATCTTTGGGGTTCCGAGTATCTCTTTTCCGATGCATTATTCCTCCTTTACTGCATCCCCCGCTCCCTCACATTGACGAATTAACACACAAATTGCGTCCATATGAAATACTCTGGATTCCCTGCATTGTCCTTCAAAATCGAGATACGTTTCTACGGAAACGGTAGGATTTTCTTTGGGGTTCCGAGTATCTCTTTTCCGATGCATTATTCCTCCTTTACTGCAACCCTCGCTCCCTCACATTGACGAATTAACACACAATTTGCGTCCATATGAAATACTTTGGATTCCCTGCATTGTCCTTCTAAATCGAGATACCTTTCTACGGAAACGATAGGATTTTCTTTGGGGTTCCGGGTATCTCTTTTCCGATGCATTTTCCTCCTTTACTGCATCCCTCGCTCCCTCACATTGCCCAATTAACACACAATATGCGTCCATATGAAATACTCTGGTTTCCCTGCATTATCTTTCTAAAACGAGATACGTTTCTACGGAAACGATAGGATTTTCTTTTCGGAGTCGAGTATCTCTTTTCCGATGCATTATTCCTCCATTACTGCATCCCTCGCTCCCTCACGTTGACGAATTAACACACAATTTGCGTCCATATGATATACTCTGGATTCCCTGCATTGTCCTTCTAAATCGAGATACGTTTCTACGGAAACGATTGGATTTTCTTTGGGGATCCGAGGATCTCTTTTCCAATGCATTATTCCTCCTTTACTGCATTTCTCGCTCCCTCACATTGACGAATTAACACACAATTTGCGTCCATATGAAATACTCTGGATTCCCTGCATTGTCCTTCTAAATCGAGATACGTTTCTACGGAGACGATAGGATTTTCTTTGGGGTTCCGTGTATCGCTTATCCGATGCATTATTCCTCCTTTACTGCATCCCTCGCTCCCTCACATTGACGAATTAACACACATTTTGCGTCCATATGGAATACTCTTGATTCCCTGCATTGTCCTTCTACATCGAGATACGTTTCTTTGGAAACGATAGGATTTTCTTTGGGGTTCCGAGTATCTCTTTTCCGATGCATTATTCCTCCTTTACTGCATCCCTCGCTCCCTCACATTGCCGAATTAACACACAATTTGCGTCCATATGAAATACTCTGGGTTCCCTGCATTGTTCTTCTAAATCGAGATACGTTTCTACGGAAACGATGGGATTTTCTTTGGGGTTCCGAGTATGTCTTTTCCGATGCATTATTCCTCCTTTACTGCATCCCTCGCTCCCTCACATTGAAGAATTAACACACAATTTGCGTCTATATGAAATCCTCTGGATTCCCTGCATTATCTTTCTAAAACGAGATACGTTTCTACGGAAACGATAGGATTTTCTTTTGGGAGTCGAGTATCTCTTTTCCGATGCATTATTCCTCCTTTACTGCATCCCTCTCTCCCTCACATTGACGAATTAACACATAATTTGCGTGCATATGAAATACTCTGGATTCCCTTCATTGTCCTTGTAAATCGAGATACGTTTCTACGGAAACGATAGGATTTTCTATGGGGTTCCGAGTATCTCTTTTCCGATGCATTATTCCTCCTTTACTGCATACCTCGCTCCCTCACATTGACGAATTAACACACAATTTGCGTCCATATGAAATACTCTGGATTCCCTGCATTGTCCTTCTAAATCGAGATACGTTTCTACGGAAACGACAGGGTTTTCTTTGGGGTTCCAAGTATCTCTTTTCCGATACATTATTCTTCCTTTACTGCATCCCTCGCTCCATCACATAGACCAATTAACACACAATTTGCGTCCATATGAAATACTCTGGATTCCCTGCATTGTCCTTCTAAATCGAGATACGTTTCTACGGAAACGATGGGATTTTCTTTGGGGTTCCGAGTATGTCTTTTCCGATGCATTATTCATCCTTTACTGCATCCCTCGCTCCCTCACATTGAAGAATTAACACACAATTTGCGTCTATATGTAATCCTCTGGATTCCCTGCATTGTCCTTCTAAATCGAGATACGTTACTACCGAAACGGTAGGATTTTCCTTGGGGTTCCGAGTATCTCTTTTCCGATGCATTATTCCTCCTTTACTGCATCCCTCGCTCCCTCACATTGACGAATTAACACATAATTTGCGTGCATATGAAATACTCTGGATTCCCTTCATTGTCCTTGTAAATCGAGATACGTTTCTACGGAAACGATAGGATTTTCTATGGGGTTCCGAGTATCTCTTTTCCGATGCATTATTCCTCCTTTACTGCATACCTCGCTCCCTCACATTGACAAATTAACACACAATTTGGGTCCATATGAAATTCTCTGGATTCCCTGCATTGTCTTTCTAAATCCGGATTCGTTTCTACGGAATCGATAGGATTTTCTTTGGGGTTCCGAGTATCTCTTTTTTGATGCATTATTCCTCCTTTACTGCATCCCTCGCTCCCTCACATTGACGAATTAACACACAATTTGCGTCCATATGAAATACTCTGGATTCCCTGCATTGTCCTTCTAAATCGAGATACGTTTCTACGGAAACGATAGGATTTTCTTTGGGGTTCCGAGTATCTCTTTTCCGATGCATTATTCCTCCTTTACTGCATCCCTCTCTCCCTCACATTGACGAATTAACACACAATTTGCGTCCATATGAAATACTCTTGATTCCCTGCATTGTCCTTCTAAATCGAGATACGTTTCTACGGAAACGATAGGATTTTCTTTGGGGTTCCGAGTATCTCTTTTCCGATCTATTATTCCTCCTTTACTGCATCCCTCGCTCCCTCACATTGACGAATTATCACACAATTTGCGTCCATATGACATACTCTGGATTCCTTGCATTGTCCTTCTAAATCGAGATACGTTTCTACGGAAACGACAGGATTTTCTTTGGGGTTCCGAGTATCTCTTTTCCGATGCATTATTCCTCCTTTACTGCATCCCTCGCTTCCTCACGTTGCCGAACTAACACACAATTTGCGTCCATATGAAATACTCTGGGTTCCCTGCATTATCTTTCTAAAACGAGATACGTTTCTACGGAAACGATAGGATTTCCTTTTGGGAGTCGAGTATCTCTTTTCCGATTCATTATTCCTCCTTTACTGCATCCCTCGCTCCCTCACATTGACGAATTAACACACAATTTGCGTCCATATGATATACTCTGGATTCCCTGCATTGTCCTTCTAAATCGAGATACGTTTCTACGGAAACGATAGGATTTTCTTTGGGGTTCCGAGGATCTCTTTTCCAATGCATTATTCCTCCTTTACTGCATTTCTCGCTCCCTCACATTGACGAATTAACACACAATTTGCGTCCATATGAAATACTCTGGATTTCCTGCATTGTCCTTCTAAATCGAGATACGTTTCTACAGAAACGAGAGGATTTTCTTTGGGGTTCCGTGTATCGCTTATCCGATGCATTATTCCTCCTTTACTGCATCCCTCGCTCCCTCAAATTGACGAATTAACACACAATTTGCGTCCATATGGAATACTCTGGATTCCCTGCATTGTCCTTCTAAATCGAGATAAGTTTCTACGGAAACGATAGGATTATCTTTGGGGTTCCGAGTATCTCTTTTCCGATGCATTATTCCTCCTTTACTGCATCCCCCGCTCCCTCACATTGACGAATTAACACACAATTTGCGTCCATATGAAATACTCTGGATTCCCTGCATTGTCCTTCTAAAACGAGATACGTTTCTACGGAAACGACAGGGTTTTCTTTGGGGTTCCAAGTATCTCTTTTCCGATACATTATTCTTCCTTTACTGCATCCCTCGCTCCATCACATTGACCAATTAACACACAATTTGCGTCCATATGAAATACTCTGGATTCCCTGCATTGTCCTTCTAAATCGAGATACGTTTCTACGGAAACGATGGGATTTTCTTTGGGGTTCCGAGTATGTCTTTTCCGATGCATTATTCCTCCTTTACTGCATCCCTCGCTCCCTCACATTGAAGAATTAACACACAATTTGCGTCTATATGAAATCCTCTGGATTCCCTGCATTGTCCTTCTAAATCGAGATACGTTACTACCGAAACGGTAGGATTTTCCTTGGGGTTCCGAGTATCTCTTTTCCGATGCATTATTCCTCCTTTACTGCATCCCTCGCTCCCTCACATTGACGAATTAACACATAATTTGCGTCCATATGAAATACACTGGATTCCCTTCATTGTCCTTGTAAATCGAGATACGTTTCTACGGAAACGATAGGATTTTCTATGGGGTTCCGAGTATCTCTTTTCCGATGCATTATTCCTCCTTTACTGCATACCTCGCTCCCTCACATTGACAAATTAACACACAATTTGGGTCCATATGAAATTCTCTGGATTCCCTGCATTGTCTTTCTAAATCGGGATTCGTTTCTACGGAATCGATAGGATTTTCTTTGGGGTTCCGAGTATCTCTTTTTTGATGCATTATTCCTCCTTTACTGCATCCCTCGCTCCCTCACATTGACGAATTAACACATAATTTGCGTGCATATGAAATACTCTGGATTCCCTTCATTGTCCTTGTAAATCGAGATACGTTTCTACGGAAACGATAGGATTTTCTATGGGGTTCCGAGTATCTCTTTTCCGATGCATTATTCCTCCTTTACTGCATACCTCGCTCCCTCACATTGACAAATTAACACACAATTTGGGTCCATATGAAATTCTCTGGATTCCCTGCATTGTCTTTCTAAATCCGGATTCGTTTCTACGGAATCGATAGGATTTTCTGTGGGGTTCCGAGTATCTCTTTTTTGATGCATTATTCCTCCTTTACTGCATCCCTCGCTCCCTCACATTGACGAATTAACACACAATTTGCGTCCATATGAAATACTCTGGATTCCCTGCATTGTCCTTCTAAATCGAGATACGTTTCTACGGAAACGATAGGATTTTCTTTGGGGTTCCGAGTATCTCTTTTCCGATGCATTATTCCTCCTTTACTGCATCCCTCTCTCCCTCACATTGACGAATTAACACACAATTTGCGTCCATATGAAATACTCTTGATTCCCTGCATTGTCCTTCTAAATCGAGATACGTTTCTACGGAAACGATAGGATTTTCTTTGGGGTTCCGAGTATCTCTTTTCCGATCTATTATTCCTCCTTTACTGCATCCCTCGCTCCCTCACATTGACGAATTATCACACAATTTGCGTCCATATGACATACTCTGGATTCCTTGCATTGTCCTTCTAAATCGAGATACGTTTCTACGGAAACGACAGGATTTTCTTTGGGGTTCCGAGTATCTCTTTTCCGATGCATTATTCCTCCTTTACTGCATCCCTCGCTTCCTCACGTTGCCGAACTAACACACAATTTGCGTCCATATGAAATACTCTGGGTTCCCTGCATTATCTTTCTAAAACGAGATACGTTTCTACGGAAACGATAGGATTTCCTTTTGGGAGTCGAGTATCTCTTTTCCGATTCATTATTCCTCCTTTACTGCATCCCTCGCTCCCTCACATTGACGAATTAACACACAATTTGCGTCCATATGAAATACTCTGGATTCCCTGCATTGTCCTTCTAAATCGAGATACGTTTCTACGGAAACGATAGGATTTTCTTTGGGGTTCCGAGGATCTCTTTTCCAATGCATTATTCCTCCTTTACTGCATTTCTCGCTCCCTCACATTGACGAATTAACACACAATTTGCGTCCATATGAAATACTCTGGATTTCCTGCATTGTCCTTCTAAATCGAGATACGTTTCTACAGAAACGAGAGGATTTTCTTTGGGGTTCCGTGTATCGCTTATCCGATGCATTATTCCTCCTTTACTGCATCCCTCGCTCCCTCAAATTGACGAATTAACACACAATTTGCGTCCATATGGAATACTCTGGATTCCCTGCATTGTCCTTCTAAATCGAGATAAGTTTCTACGGAAACGATAGGATTATCTTTGGGGTTCCGAGTATCTCTTTTCCGATGCATTATTCCTCCTTTACTGCATCCCCCGCTCCCTCACATTGACGAATTAACACACAATTTGCGTCCATATGAAATACTCTGGATTCCCTGCATTGTCCTTCTAAAACGAGATACGTTTCTACGGAAACGACAGGGTTTTCTTTGGGGTTCCAAGTATCTCTTTTCCGATACATTATTCTTCCTTTACTGCATCCCTCGCTCCATCACATTGACCAATTAACACACAATTTGCGTCCATATGAAATACTCTGGATTCCCTGCATTGTCCTTCTAAATCGAGATACGTTTCTACGGAAACGATGGGATTTTCTTTGGGGTTCCGAGTATGTCTTTTCCGATGCATTATTCCTCCTTTACTGCATCCCTCGCTCCCTCACATTGAAGAATTAACACACAATTTGCGTCTATATGAAATCCTCTGGATTCCCTGCATTGTCCTTCTAAATCGAGATACGTTACTACCGAAACGGTAGGATTTTCCTTGGGGTTCCGAGTATCTCTTTTCCGATGCATTATTCCTCCTTTACTGCATCCCTCGCTCCCTCACATTGACGAATTAACACATAATTTGCGTCCATATGAAATACACTGGATTCCCTTCATTGTCCTTGTAAATCGAGATACGTTTCTACGGAAACGATAGGATTTTCTATGGGGTTCCGAGTATCTCTTTTCCGATGCATTATTCCTCCTTTACTGCATACCTCGCTCCCTCACATTGACAAATTAACACACAATTTGGGTCCATATGAAATTCTCTGGATTCCCTGCATTGTCTTTCTAAATCGGGATTCGTTTCTACGGAATCGATAGGATTTTCTTTGGGGTTCCGAGTATCTCTTTTTTGATGCATTATTCCTCCTTTACTGCATCCCTCGCTCCCTCACATTGACGAATTAACACACAATTTGCGTCCATATGAAATACTCTGGATTCCCTGCATTGTCCTTCTAAATCGAGATACGTTTCTACGGAAACGATAGGATTTTCTTTGGGGTTCCGAGTATCTCTTTGCCGATGCATTATTCCTCCTTTACTGCATCCCTCGCTTCCTCACATTGACGAATTAACACACAATTTGCGTCCATATGAAATACTCTTGATTCCCTGCATTGTCCTTCTAAATCGAGATACGTTTCTACGGATAAGATAGGATTTTCTTTGGGGTTAAGAGTATGTCTTTTCCGATGCATTATTCCTCCTTTACTGCATTCCTCGCTCCCTCACATTGACGAATTAACACACAATTTGTGTCCATATGAAACACTCTGGATTCCCTGCATTCTTCTTCTAAATCGAGATACGTTTCTACGGAAACGATAGGATTTTCTTTGGGGTTCCGAGTATCTCATTTCCGATGCATTATTCCTCCTTTACTGCATCCCTCGCTTCCTCACATTGAAGAATTAACACACAATTTGCGTCTATATGAAATACTCTGGATTCCCTGCATTGTCCTTCTGAATCGAGATCCGTTTCTACGGAAACGGTAGGATTTTCCTTGGGGTTCCGAGTATCTCTTTTCCGATGCATTATTCCTCCTTTACTGCATCCCTCGCTCCCTCACATTGACGAATTATCACACAATTTGCGTCCATATGAAATACTCTGGATTCCCTGCATTGTCCTTGTAAATCGAGATACGTTTCTACGGAAACGATAGGATTTTCTTTGGGGTTCCGAGTATCTCTTTTCGGATGCATTATTCCTCCTTTACTGCATCCCTCGCTCCCTCACATTGACGAATTAACACACAATTTGCGTCCATATGAAATACTCTGGATTCCCTGCATTGTCCTTCTAAATCGAGATACGTTTCTACAGAAACGATAGGATTTTCTTTGGGGTTCCGAGTATCTCTTTTCCGATGCATTATTCCTCCTTTACTGTATCCCTCGCTCCCTCACATTGACGAATTACCACACAATTTGCGTCCATATGAAATACTCTGGATTCCTTGCATTGTCCTTCTAAATCGAGATACGTTTCTACGGAAACGATAGGATTTTCTTTGGGGTTCCGAGTATCTCTTTTCCGATGCATTATTCCTCCTTTACTGCATCCCTCGCTCCCTCACATTGACGAATTAACACACAATTTGCGTCCATATGAAATACTCTGGGTTCCCTGCATTATCTTTCTAAAACGAGATACGTTTCTACGGAAACGATAGGATTTCCTTTTGGGAGTCGAGTATCTCTTTTCCGATGCATTATTCCTCCTTTACTGCATCCCTCGCTCCCTCACATTGACGAATTAACACACAATTTGCGTCCATATGATATACTCCGGATTCCCTGCATTGTCCTTCTAAATCGAGATATGTTTCTACGGAAACGATAGGATTTTCTTTGGGGTTCCGAGGTTCTCTTTTCCAATGCATTACTCCTCCTTTACTGCATTTCTCGCTCCCTCACATTGACGAATTAACACACAATTTGCGTCCATATGAAATACTCTGGATTCCCTGCATTGTCCTTCTAAATCGAGATACGTTTCTACAGAAACGATAGGATTTTCTTTGGGGTTCCGTGTATCGCTTATCCGATGCATTATTCCTCCTTTACTGCATCCCTCGCTCCCTCAAATTGACGAATTAACACACAATTTGCGTCCATATGGAATACTCTGTATTCCCTGCATTGTCCTTCTAAAACGAGATAAGTTTCTACGGAAACGATAGTATTATCTTTGGGGTTCCGAGTATCTCTTTTCCGATGCATTATTCCTCCTTTACTGCATCCCCCGCTCCCTCACATTGACGAATTAACACACAATTTGCGTCCATATGAAATACTCTGGATTCCCTGCTTTGTCCTTCTAAATCGAGATACGTTTTTACGGAAACGATAGGATTTTCTTTGGGGTTCCAAGTATCTCTTTTCCAATACATTATTCCTCCTTTACTGCATCTCTCGCTCCACCACATTGACCAATTAACACACAATTTGCGTCCAATTGAAATACTCTGGATTCCCAGCATTGTCCTTCTAAATTGAGATACGTTTCTACGGAAACGATGGGATTTTCTTTGGGGTTCCGAGTATCTCTTTTCCGATGCATTATTCCTCCTTTACTGCATACCTCTCTCCCTCACATTGACAAATTAACACACAACTTCGGTCCATATGAAATTCTCTGGATTCCCTGCATTGTCCTTCTAAATCGGGATTCGTTTCTACGGAATCGATAGGATTTTCTTTGGGGTTCCGAGTATCTCTTTTTTGATGCATTATTCCTCCTTTACCGTATCCCTCGCTCCCTCACATTGACGAATTAACACACAATTTGCGTCCATATGAAATAATTTGGATTCCCTGCATTGTCCTTCTAAATCGAGATACCTTTCTAAGGAAACGATAGGATTTTCTTTGGGGTTCCGTGTATCGCCTATCCGATGCATTATTCCTCCTTTACTGCATCCCTCGCTCCCTCACATTGACGAATTAACACACAATTTGCGTCCATATGGAATACTCTTGATTCCCTGCATTGTCCTTCTAAATCGAGATACGTTTCTATGCAAACGATAGGATTTTCTTTGGGGTTCCGAGTATCTCTTTTCCGATGCATTATTCCTCCTTTACTGCATCCCTCGCTCCCTCACATTGACGAATTAACACACAATTTGCGTCCATATGAAATACTCTGGATTCCCTGCATTGTCCTTCTAAATCGAGATACGTTTCTACGGAAACGATGGGATTTTCTTTGGGATTCCGAGTATGTCTTTTCCGATGCATTATTCCTCCTTTACTGCATCCCTCGCTCCCTCACATTGAAGAATTAACACACAATTTGCGTCCATATGAAATACTCAGGATTCCCTGCATTGTCCTTCTAAATCGAGATACGTTTCTACGGAAACGGTAGGATTTTCCTTGGGGTTCCGAGTATCTCTTTTCCGAAGCATTATTCCTCCTTTACTGCATCCCTCGCTCCCTCACATTGACGAATTAACACACAATTTTCGTCCATATGAAATACTCTGGATTCCCTTCATTGTCCTTGTAAATCGAGATACGTTTCTACGGAAACGATATGATTTTCTATGGGGTTCCGAGTATCTCTTTTCCGATGCATTATTCCTCCTTTACTGCATACCTCGCTCCCTCACATTGACAAATTAACACACAACTTCGGTCCATATGAAATTCTCTGGATTCCCTGCATTGTCCATCTAAATCGGGATTCGTTTCTACGGAATCGATAGGATTTTGTTTGGGGTTCCGAGTATCTCTTTTTTGATGCATTATTCCTCCTTTACTGCATCCCTCGCTCCCTCACATTGACGAATTAACACACAATTTGCCTCCATATGAAATAATTTGGATTACCAGCATTGTCCTTCTAAATCGAGATACCTTTCTACGGAAACGATAGGATTTTCTTTGGGGTTCCGAGGATCTCTTTTCCAATGCATTATTCCTCCTTTACTGCATTTCTCGCTCCCTCACATTGACGAATTAACACACAATTTGCGTCCATATGAAATACTCTGGATTCCCCGCATTGTCCTTCTAAATCGAGATACGTTTCTACGGAAACGATAGGATTTTCTTTGGGGTTCCGTGTATCGCTTATCCGATGCATTATTCCTCCTTTACTGCATCCCTCGCTCCCTCACATTGACGAATTAACACACAATTTGCGTCCATATGGAATACTCTTGATTCCCTGCATTGTCCTTCTAAATCGAGGTACGTTTCTATGGAAACGATAGGATTTTCTTTGGGGTTCCGAGTATCTCTTTTCCGATGCATTATTCCTCCTTTACTGCATCCCTCGCTCCCTCACATTGACGAATTAACACACAATTTGCGTCCCTATGAAATACTCTGGATTCCCTGCATTGTCCTTCTAAATCGAGATACGTTTCTACGGAAACGGTAGGATTTTCTTTGGGGTTCCGAGTATCTCTTTTCCGATGCAATATTCCTCCTTTACTGCATCCCTCGCTCCCTCACATTGACGAATTAACACACAATTTGCGTCCATATGAAATACTCTGGATTCCCTGCATTGTCCTTCTAAATCGAGATACGTTTCTACGGAAACGATAGGATTTTCTTTGGGGGTCCGAGTATCTCTTTTCCGATGCATTATTCCTCCTTTACTGCATCCCTCGCTCCCTAACATTGACGAATTAACACACAATTTGCGTCCATATGAAATACTCTGGATTCCCTGCATTGTCCTTCTAAAACGAGATACGTTTCTACGGAAACGACAGGGTTTTCTTTGGGGTTCCAAGTATCTCTTTTCCGATACATTATTCTTCCTTTACTGCATCCCTCGCTCCATCACATTGACCAATTAACACACAATTTGCGTCCATATGAAATACTCTGGATTCCCTGCATTGTCCTTCTAAATCGAGATACGTTTCTACGGAAACGATGGGATTTTCTTTGGGGTTCCGAGTATGTCTTTTCCGATGCATTATTCCTCCTTTACTGCATCCCTCGCTCCCTCACATTGAAGAATTAACACACAATTTGCGTCTATATGAAATCCTCTGGATTCCCTGCATTGTCCTTCTAAATCGAGATACGTTACTACCGAAACGGTAGGATTTTCCTTGGGGTTCCGAGTATCTCTTTTCCGATGCATTATTCCTCCTTTACTGCATCCCTCGCTCCCTCACATTGACGAATTAACACATAATTTGCGTCCATATGAAATACACTGGATTCCCTTCATTGTCCTTGTAAATCGAGATACGTTTCTACGGAAACGATAGGATTTTCTATGGGGTTCCGAGTATCTCTTTTCCGATGCATTATTCCTCCTTTACTGCATACCTCGCTCCCTCACATTGACAAATTAACACACAATTTGGGTCCATATGAAATTCTCTGGATTCCCTGCATTGTCTTTCTAAATCGGGATTCGTTTCTACGGAATCGATAGGATTTTCTTTGGGGTTCCGAGTATCTCTTTTTTGATGCATTATTCCTCCTTTACTGCATCCCTCGCTCCCTCACATTGACGAATTAACACACAATTTGCGTCCATATGAAATACTCTGGATTCCCTGCATTGTCCTTCTAAATCGAGATACGTTTCTACGGAAACGATAGGATTTTCTTTGGGGTTCCGAGTATCTCTTTGCCGATGCATTATTCCTCCTTTACTGCATCCCTCGCTTCCTCACATTGACGAATTAACACACAATTTGCGTCCATATGAAATACTCTTGATTCCCTGCATTGTCCTTCTAAATCGAGATACGTTTCTACGGATAAGATAGGATTTTCTTTGGGGTTAAGAGTATGTCTTTTCCGATGCATTATTCCTCCTTTACTGCATTCCTCGCTCCCTCACATTGACGAATTAACACACAATTTGTGTCCATATGAAACACTCTGGATTCCCTGCATTCTTCTTCTAAATCGAGATACGTTTCTACGGAAACGATAGGATTTTCTTTGGGGTTCCGAGTATCTCATTTCCGATGCATTATTCCTCCTTTACTGCATCCCTCGCTTCCTCACATTGAAGAATTAACACACAATTTGCGTCTATATGAAATACTCTGGATTCCCTGCATTGTCCTTCTGAATCGAGATCCGTTTCTACGGAAACGGTAGGATTTTCCTTGGGGTTCCGAGTATCTCTTTTCCGATGCATTATTCCTCCTTTACTGCATCCCTCGCTCCCTCACATTGACGAATTATCACACAATTTGCGTCCATATGAAATACTCTGGATTCCCTGCATTGTCCTTGTAAATCGAGATACGTTTCTACGGAAACGATAGGATTTTCTTTGGGGTTCCGAGTATCTCTTTTCCGATGCATTATTCCTCCTTTACTGCATCCCTCGCTCCCTCACATTGACGAATTAACACACAATTTGCGTCCATATGAAATACTCTGGATTCCCTGCATTGTCCTTCTAAATCGAGATACGTTTCTACAGAAACGATAGGATTTTCTTTGGGGTTCCGAGTATCTCTTTTCCGATGCATTATTCCTCCTTTACTGCATCCCTCGCTCCCTCACATTGACGAATTACCACACAATTTGCGTCCATATGAAATACTCTGGATTCCTTGCATTGTCCTTCTAAATCGAGATACGTTTCTACGGAAACGATAGGATTTTCTTTGGGGTTCCGAGTATCTCTTTTCCGATGCATTATTCCTCCTTTACTGCATCCCTCGCTCCGTCACATTGCCGAATTAACACACAATTTGCGTCCATATGAAATACTCTGGGTTCCCTGCATTATCTTTCTAAAACGAGATACGTTTCTACGGAAACGATAGGATTTCCTTTTGGGAGTCGAGTATCTCTTTTCCGATGCATTATTCCTCCTTTACTGCATCCCTCGCTCCCTCACATTGACGAATTAACACACAATTTGCGTCCATATGATATACTCCGGATTCCCTGCATTGTCCTTCTAAATCGAGATATGTTTCTACGGAAACGATAGGATTTTCTTTGGGGTTCCGAGGTTCTCTTTTCCAATGCATTACTCCTCCTTTACTGCATTTCTCGCTCCCTCACATTGACGAATTAACACACAATTTGCGTCCATATGAAATACTCTGGATTCCCTGCATTGTCCTTCTAAATCGAGATACGTTTCTACAGAAACGATAGGATTTTCTTTGGGGTTCCGTGTATCGCTTATCCGATGCATTATTCCTCCTTTACTGCATCCCTCGCTCCCTCAAATTGACGAATTAACACACAATTTGCGTCCATATGGAATACTCTGTATTCCCTGCATTGTCCTTCTAAAACGAGATAAGTTTCTACGGAAACGATAGGATTATCTTTGGGGTTCCGAGTATCTCTTTTCCGATGCATTATTCCTCCTTTACTGCATCCCCCGCTCCCTCACATTGACGAATTAACACACAATTTGCGTCCATATGAAATACTCTGGATTCCCTGCATTGTCCTTCTAAATCGAGATACGTTTTTACGGAAACGATAGGATTTTCTTTGGGGTTCCAAGTATCTCTTTTCCAATACATTATTCCTCCTTTACTGCATCTCTCGCTCCACCACATTGACCAATTAACACACAATTTGCGTCCAATTGAAATACTCTGGATTCCCAGCATTGTCCTTCTAAATTGAGATACGTTTCTACGGAAACGATGGGATTTTCTTTGGGGTTCCGAGTATCTCTTTTCCGATGCATTATTCCTCCTTTACTGCATACCTCTCTCCCTCACATTGACAAATTAACACACAACTTCGGTCCATATGAAATTCTCTGGATTCCCTGCATTGTCCTTCTAAATCGGGATTCGTTTCTACGGAATCGATAGGATTTTCTTTGGGGTTCCGAGTATCTCTTTTTTGATGCATTATTCCTCCTTTACCGTATCCCTCGCTCCCTCACATTGACGAATTAACACACAATTTGCGTCCATATGAAATAATTTGGATTCCCTGCATTGTCCTTCTAAATCGAGATACCTTTCTAAGGAAACGATAGGATTTTCTTTGGGGTTCCGTGTATCGCCTATCCGATGCATTATTCCTCCTTTACTGCATCCCTCGCTCCCTCACATTGACGAATTAACACACAATTTGCGTCCATATGGAATACTCTTGATTCCCTGCATTGTCCTTCTAAATCGAGATACGTTTCTATGCAAACGATAGGATTTTCTTTGGGGTTCCGAGTATCTCTTTTCCGATGCATTATTCCTCCTTTACTGCATCCCTCGCTCCCTCACATTGACGAATTAACACACAATTTGCGTCCATATGAAATACTCTGGATTCCCTGCATTGTCCTTCTAAATCGAGATACGTTTCTACGGAAACGATGGGATTTTCTTTGGGATTCCGAGTATGTCTTTTCCGATGCATTATTCCTCCTTTACTGCATCCCTCGCTCCCTCACATTGAAGAATTAACACACAATTTGCGTCCATATGAAATACTCAGGATTCCCTGCATTGTCCTTCTAAATCGAGATACGTTTCTACGGAAACGGTAGGATTTTCCTTGGGGTTCCGAGTATCTCTTTTCCGAAGCATTATTCCTCCTTTACTGCATCCCTCGCTCCCTCACATTGACGAATTAACACACAATTTTCGTCCATATGAAATACTCTGGATTCCCTTCATTGTCCTTGTAAATCGAGATACGTTTCTACGGAAACGATAGGATTTTCTATGGGGTTCCGAGTATCTCTTTTCCGATGCATTATTCCTCCTTTACTGCATACCTCGCTCCCTCACATTGACAAATTAACACACAACTTCGGTCCATATGAAATTCTCTGGATTCCCTGCATTGTCCATCTAAATCGGGATTCGTTTCTACGGAATCGATAGGATTTTGTTTGGGGTTCCGAGTATCTCTTTTTTGATGCATTATTCCTCCTTTACTGCATCCCTCGCTCCCTCACATTGACGAATTAACACACAATTTGCCTCCATATGAAATAATTTGGATTACCAGCATTGTCCTTCTAAATCGAGATACCTTTCTACGGAAACGATAGGATTTTCTTTGGGGTTCCGAGGATCTCTTTTCCAATGCATTATTCCTCCTTTACTGCATTTCTCGCTCCCTCACATTGACGAATTAACACACAATTTGCGTCCATATGAAATACTCTGGATTCCCCGCATTGTCCTTCTAAATCGAGATACGTTTCTACGGAAACGATAGGATTTTCTTTGGGGTTCCGTGTATCGCTTATCCGATGCATTATTCCTCCTTTACTGCATCCCTCGCTCCCTCACATTGACGAATTAACACACAATTTGCGTCCATATGGAATACTCTTGATTCCCTGCATTGTCCTTCTAAATCGAGGTACGTTTCTATGGAAACGATAGGATTTTCTTTGGGGTTCCGAGTATCTCTTTTCCGATGCATTATTCCTCCTTTACTGCATCCCTCGCTCCCTCACATTGACGAATTAACACACAATTTGCGTCCCTATGAAATACTCTGGATTCCCTGCATTGTCCTTCTAAATCGAGATACGTTTCTACGGAAACGGTAGGATTTTCTTTGGGGTTCCGAGTATCTCTTTTCCGATGCAATATTCCTCCTTTACTGCATCCCTCGCTCCCTCACATTGACGAATTAACACACAATTTGCGTCCATATGAAATACTCTGGATTCCCTGCATTGTCCTTCTAAATCGAGATACGTTTCTACGGAAACGATAGGATTTTCTTTGGGGGTCCGAGTATCTCTTTTCCGATGCATTATTCCTCCTTTACTGCATCCCTCGCTCCCTAACATTGACGAATTAACACACAATTTGCGTCCATATGAAATACTCTGGATTCCCTGCATTGTCCTTCTAAATCGAGATACGTTTCTATGGAAACGATAGGATTTTCTTTGGGGTTCCGAGTATCTCTTTTCCGATGCATTATTCCTCCTTTACTGCATCCCTCGCTCCCTCACATTGACAAATTAACACACAATTTGCGTCCATATGAAATACTCTGGATTCCTTGCATTGTCCTTCTAAATCGAGATACGTTTCTACGGAAACGATAGGATTTTCTTTGGGGTTCCGAGTATCTCTTTTTCCGATGCATTATTCCTCCTTTACTGCATCCCTCGCGCCCTCACATTGCCGAATTAACACACAATTTGCGTCAATATGAAATACTCTGGGTTCCCTGCATTATCTTTCTAAAACGAGATACGTTTCTACGAAGACGATAGGATTTCCTTTTGGGAGTCGATTATCTCTTTTCCGATGCATTATTCCTCTTTTACTGCATCCCTCGCTCCCTCACATTGACGAATTAACACACAATTTGCGTCCATATGATATACTCTGGATTCCCTGCATTGTCCTTCTAAATCGAGATACGTTTCTACGGAAACGATAGGATTTTCTTTGGGGTTCCGAGGATCTCTTTTCCAATGCATTATTCCTCCTTTACTGCATTTCTCGCTCCCTCACATTGACGAATTAACACACAATTTGCATCCATATGAAATACTCTGGATTCCTTGCATTGTCCTTCTAAATCGATATACGTTTCTACAGAAACAATAGGATTTTCTTTGGGGTTCCGTGTATCGCTTATCCGATGCATTATTCCTCCTTTACTGCATCCCTCGCTCCCTCAAATTGACGAATTAACACACAGTTTGCGTCCATATGGAATACTCTGGATTCCCTGCATTGTCCTTCTAAATCGAGATAAGTTTCTACGGAAACGATAGGATTATCTTTGGGGTTCCGAGTATCTCTTTTCCGATGCATTATTCCTCCTTTACTGCATCCCCCGCTCCCTCACATTGACGAATTAACACACAAATTGCGTCCATATGAAATACTCTGGATTCCCTGCATTGTCCTTCAAAATCGAGATACGTTTCTACGGAAACGGTAGGATTTTCTTTGGGGTTCCGAGTATCTCTTTTCCGATGCATTATTCCTCCTTTACTGCAACCCTCGCTCCCTCACATTGACGAATTAACACACAATTTGCGTCCATATGAAATACTTTGGATTCCCTGCATTGTCCTTCTAAATCGAGATACCTTTCTACGGAAACGATAGGATTTTCTTTGGGGTTCCGGGTATCTCTTTTCCGATGCATTTTCCTCCTTTACTGCATCCCTCGCTCCCTCACATTGCCCAATTAACACACAATATGCGTCCATATGAAATACTCTGGTTTCCCTGCATTATCTTTCTAAAACGAGATACGTTTCTACGGAAACGATAGGATTTTCTTTTGGGAGTCGAGTATCTCTTTTCCGATGCATTATTCCTCCATTACTGCATCCCTCGCTCCCTCACGTTGACGAATTAACACACAATTTGCGTCCATATGATATACTCTGGATTCCCTGCATTGTCCTTCTAAATCGAGATACGTTTCTACGGAAACGATTGGATTTTCTTTGGGGTTCCGAGGATCTCTTTTCCAATGCATTATTCCTCCTTTACTGCATTTCTCGCTCCCTCACATTGACGAATTAACACACAATTTGCGTCCATATGAAATACTCTGGATTCCCTGCATTGTCCTTCTAAATCGAGATACGTTTCTACGGAGACGATAGGATTTTCTTTGGGGTTCCGTGTATCGCTTATCCGATGCATTATTCCTCCTTTACTGCATCCCTCGCTCCCTCACATTGACGAATTAACACACAATTTGCGTCCATATGGAATACTCTTGATTCCCTGCATTGTCCTTCTAAATCGAGATACGTTTCTTTGGAAACGATAGGATTTTCTTTGGGGTTCCGAGTATCTCTTTTCCGATGCATTATTCCTCCTTTACTGCATCCCTCGCTCCCTCACATTACCGAATTAACACACAATTTGCGTCCATATGAAATACTCTGGGTTCCCTGCATTGTTCTTCTAAATCGAGATACGTTTCTACGGAAACGATAGGATTTCCTTTTGGGAGTCGAGTATCTCATTTCCGATGCATTATTCCTCCTTTACTGCATCCCTCGCTTCCTCACATTGAAGAATTAACACACAATTTGCGTCTATATGAAATACTCTGGATTCCCTGCATTGTCCTTCTAAATCGAGATACGTTTCTACGGAAACGGTAGGATTTTCCTTGGGGTTCCGAGTATCTCTTTTCCGATGCATTATTCCTCCTTTACTGCATCCCTCGCTCCCTCACATTGACGAATTAACACACAATTTGCGTCCATATGAAATACTCTGGATTCCTTGCATTGTCCTTCTAAATCGAGATACGTTTCTACGGAAACGACAGGATTTTCTTTGGGGTTCCGTGTATCTCTTTTCCGATGCATTATTCCTCCTTTACTGCATCCCTCGCTCCCTCACATTGCCGAATTAACACACAATTTGCGTCCATATGAAATACACTGGGTTCCCTGCATTATCTTTCTAAAACGAGATACGTTTCTACGGAAACGATAGGTTTTCCTTTTGGGAGTCGAGTATCTCTTTTCCGATGCATTATTCCTCCTTTACTGCATCCCTCGCTCCCTCACATTGACGAATTAACACACAATTTGCGTCCATATGATATACTCTGGATTCCCTGCATTGTCCTTCTAAATCGAGATACGTTTCTACGGAAACGATAGGATTTTCTTTGGCGTTCCGAGGATCTCTTTTCCAATGCATTATTCCTCCTTTACTGCATTTCTCGCTCCCTCACATTGACGAATTAACACACAATTTGCGTCCATATGAAATACTCTGGATTCCCTGCATTGTCCTACTAAATCGAGATACGTTTCTACAGAAACGATAGGATTTTCTTTGGGGTTCCGTGTATCGCTTATCCGATGCATTATTCCTCCTTTACTGCATCCCTCGCTCCCTCAAATTGATGAATTAACACACAATTTGCGTCCATATGGAATACTCTGGATTCCCTGCATTGTCCTTCTAAATCGAGATAAGTTTCTACGGAAACGATAGGATTATCTTTGGGGTTCCGAGTATCTCTTTTCCGATGCATTATTCCTGCTTTACTGCATCCCCCGCTCCCTCACATTGACGAATTAACACACAAATTGCGTCCATATGAAATACTCTGTATTCCCTGCATTGTCCTTCAAAATCGAGATACGTTTCTACGGAAATGGTAGGATTTTCTTTGGGGTTCCGAGTATCTCTTTTCCGATGCATTGTTCCTCCTTTACTGCATCCCTCGCGCCCTCACATTGACGAATTAACACACAATTTGCGTCCATATGAAATACTTTGGATTCCCTGCATTGTCCTTCTAAATCGAGTTACCTTTCTACGGAAACGATAGGATTTCCTTTGGGGTTCCGAGTATCTCTTTTCCGATGCATTATTCCTCCTTTACTGCATCCCTCGCTCCCTCACATTGACGAATTAACACACAATTTGCGTCCATATGAAATACTCTGGATTCCTTGCATTGTCCTTCTAAATCGAGATACGTTTCTACGGAAACGATAGGATTTTCTTTGGGGTTCCGAGTATCTCATTTCCGATGCATTATTCCTCCTTTACTGCATCCCTCGCTCCCTCACATTGAAGAATTAACACACAATTTGCGTCTATATGAAATACTCTGGATTCCCTTCATTGTCCTTCTAAATCGAGATACGTTTCTACGGGAACGGTAGTATTTTCCTTGGGGTTCCGAGTATCTCTTTTCCGATGCATTATTCCTCCTTTACTGCATCCCTCGCTCCCTCACATTGACGAATTAACACACAATTTGCGTCCATATCAAATACTCTGGATTCCTTGCATTGTCCTTCTAAATCGAGATACGTTTCTACGGAAACGATAGGATTTTCTTTGGGGTTCCGAGTATCTCTTTTCCGATGCATTATTCCTCCTTTACAGCATCCCTCGCTCCCTCACATTGCCGAATTAACACACAATTTGCGTCCATATGAAATACTCTTTGTTCCCTGCATTATCTTTCTAAAACGAGATACGTTTCTACGGAAACGATAGGATTTCCTTTTGGGAGTCGAGTATCTCTTTTCCGATGCATTATTCCTCCTTTACTGCATCCCTCGCTCCCTCACATTGACGAATTAACACACAATTTGCGTCCATATGATATACTCTGGATTCCCTGCATTGTCCTTCTAAATCAAGATACGTTTCTACGGAAACGATAGGATTTTCTTTGGGGTTCCGAGGATCTCTTTTCCAATGCATTATTCCTCCTTTACTGCATTTCTCGCTCCCTCACATTGACGAATTAACACAAAATTTGCGTCCATATGAAATACTCTGGATTCCCTGCATTGTCCTTCTAAATCGAGATACGTTTCTACAGAAACGATAGGATTTTCTTTGGGGTTCCGTGTATCGCTTATCCGATGCATCATTCCTCCTTTACTGCATCCATCGCTCCCTCAAATTGACAAATTAACACACAATTTGCGTCCATATGGAATACTCTGGATTCCCTGCATTGTCCTTCTAAATCGAGATAAGTTTCTACGGAAACGATAGGATTATCTTTGGGGTTCCGAGTATCTCTTTTCCGATGCATTATTCCTCCTTTACTGCATCCCCCGCTCCCTCACATTGACGAATTAACACACAAATGGCGTCCATATGAAATACTCTGGATTCCCAGCATTGTCCTTCAAAATCGAGATACGTTTCTACGGAAACGGTAGGATTTTCTTTGGGTTTCCGAGTATCTCTTTTCCGATGCATTACTCCTCCTTTACTGCATCCCTCGCTCCCTCACATTGACGAATTAACACACAATTTGCGTCCATATGAAATACTTTGGATTCCCTGCTTTGTCCTTCTAAATCGAGATACGTTTCTACGGAAACGATAGGATTTTCTTTGGGGTTCCGAGTATCTCTTTTCCGATGCATTATTCCTCCTTTACTACATCCCTCGCTCCCTCACATTGCCCAATTAACACATTATATGCGTCCATATGAAATACTCTGGTTTCCCTGCATTATCTTCCTAAAACGAGATACGTTTCTACGGAAACGATAGGATTTTCTTTTGATAGTCGAGTATCTCTTTTCCGATGCATTATTCCTCCTTTACTGCATCCCTCGCTCCCTCACGTTGACGAATTATCACACAATTTGCGTCCATATGACATACTCTGGATACCCTGCATTGTCCTTCTAAATCGAGATACGTTTCTACGGAAACGATAGGATTTTCTTTGGGGTTCCGAGGATCTCTTTTCCAATGCGTTATTCCTCCTTTACTGCATTTCTCGCTCCCTCACATTGACGAATTAACACACAATTTGCGTCCATATGAAATACTCTGGATTCCCTGCATTGTCCTTCTAAATCGAGATACGTTTCTATGGAAACGAGAGGATTTTCTTTGGGGTTCCGAGTATCTCTTTTCCGATGCATTATTCCTCCTTTACTGCATCCCTCCCTCCCTCACATTGACGAATTAACACACAAATTGCGTCCATATGAAATACTCTGGATTCCCTGCATTGTCCTTGTAAATCGAGATACGTTTCTACGGAAACGGTAGGATTTTCTTTGGGGTTCCGAGTATCTCTTTTCCGATGCATTATTCGTCCTTTACTGCATCCCTCGCTCACTCACATTGACGAATTAACACACAATTTGCGTCCATATGAAATACTCTGGATTCCCTGCATTGTCCTTCTAAATCGAGATATGTTTCTACGGAAACGATAGGATTTTCTTTGGGGTTCCGAGTATCTCTTTTCCGATGCATTATTCCTCCTTTACTGCATCCCTCGCTCCCTCACATTGACGAATTAACACACAATTTGCGTCCATATGAAATACTCTGGATTACCTGCATTGTCCTTCTAAATCGAGATACGTTTCTATGGAAACGATAGGATTGTCTTTGGGGTTCCGAGTATCTCTTTTCCGATGCATTATTCCTCCTTTACTGCATCCCTCGCTCCCTCACATTGACGAATTAACACACAATTTGCGTCCATATGAAATACTCTGGATTCCTTGCATTGTCCTTCTAAATCGAGATACGTTTCTACGGAAACGATAGGATTTTCTTTGGGGTTCCGAGTATCTCTTTTCCGATGCATTATTCCTCCTTTACTGCATCCCTCGCTCCCTCACATTGCCGAATTAACACACAATTTGCGTCCATATGAAAAACTCTGGGTTCCCTGCATTATCTTTCTAAAACGAGATACGTTCCTACGGAAACGATAGGATTTCCTTTTGGGAGGTGAGTATCTCTTTTCCGATGCATCCTTCTAAATCGAGATACGTTTCTACGGAAACGATAGGATTTTCTTTGGGGTTCCGAGGATCTCTTTTCCAATGCATTATTCCTCCTTTACTGCATTTCTCGCTCCCTCACATTGACGAATTAACACACAATTTGCGTCCATATGAAATACTCTGGATTCCCTGCATTGTCCTTCTATATCGAGATACGTTTCTACAGAAACGATAGGATTTTCTTTGGGGTTCCGTGTATCGCTTATCCGATGCATTATTCCTCATTTACTGCATCCCTCGCTCCCTCAAATTGACGAATTAACACACAATTTGCGTCCATATGGAATACTCTGGATTCCCTGCATTGTCCTTCTAAATCGAGATAAGTTTCTACGGAAACGATAGGATTATCTTTGGGGTTCCGAGTATCTCTTTTCCGATGCATTATTCCTCCTTTACTGCATCCCCCGCTCCCTCTCATTGACGAATTAACACACAATTTGCGTCCATATGAAATACTCTGGATTCCCTGCATTGTCCTTCTAAATCGAGTTACGTTTCTACGGAAACGATAGGATTTTCTTTGGGGTTCCAAGTATCTCTTTTCCGATACATTATTCCTCCTTTACTGCATCCCTCGCTCCATCACATTGACCAATTAACACACAATTTGCGTCCGTATGAAATACTCTGGATTCCCTGCATTGTCCTTCTAAAACGAGATACGTTTCTACGGAAATGATGGGATTTTCTTTGGGGTTCCAAGTATGTCTTTTCCGATGCATTATTCCTCCTTTACTGCATCCCTCGCTCCCTCACATTGACGAATTAACACACAATATGCGTCCATATGAAATACTCTGGATTCCCTTTATTGTCCTTGTAAATCGAGATACGTTTCTACGGAAACGATAGGATTTTCTATGGGGTTCCGAGTATCTCTTTTCCGATGCATTATTCCTCCTTTACTGCATCCCTCGCTCCCATACATTGACGAATTAACACACAATTTGCGTCCATATGAAATACTCTGGATTCCCTGCTTTGTCCTTCTAAATCGAGATACCTTTCTACGGAAACGATAGGATTTTCTTTGGGGTTCCGAGTATCTCTTTTCCGATGCATTATTCCTCCTTTACTGCATCCCTTGCTCCCTCACATTGACGAATTAACACACAATTTGCGTCTATATGAAATACTCTGGATTCCCTGCATTGTCCTTCTAAATCGAGACACGTTTCTATGGAAACGGTAGGATTTTCCTTGGGGTTCCGAGTATCTCTTTTCCGATGCATTATTCCTCCGTTACTGCACCCCTCGCTCCCTCACATTGACGAATTATCACACAATTTGCGTCCATATGAACTACTCTGGATTCCCTGCATTGTCCTTGTAAATCGAGATACGTTTCTACGGAAACGATAGGATTTTCTTTGGGGTTCCGAGTATCTCTTTTCCGATGCATTATTCCTCCTTTACTGCATCCCTCGCTCCCATACATTGACGAATTAACACACAATTTGCGTCCATATGAAATACTCTGGATTCCCTGCTTTGTCCTTCTAAATCGAGATACGTTTCTACGGAAACGATAGGATTTTCTTTGGGGTTCCGAGTATCTCTTTTCCGATGCATTATTCCTTCTTTACTGCATCCCTCGCTCCCTCACATTGACGAATTAACACACAATTTGCGTCCATATGAAATACTCTGGATTCCTTGCATTGTCCTTCTAAATCGAGATACGTTTCTACGGAAACGAAAGGATTTTCTTTGGGGTTCCGAGTATCTCTTTTCCGATGCATTATTCCTCCTTTACTGCATCCCTCTATCCCTCACATTGCCGAATTAACACACAATTTGCGTCCATATGAAATACTCTGGGTTCCCTGCATTATCTTTCTAAAACGAGATACGTTTCTACGGAAACGATAGGATTTCCTTTTGGGAGTCGAGTATCTCTTTTCCGATGCATTATTCCTCCTTTACTGCATCCCTCGCTCCCTCACATTGACGAATTAACACACAATTTGCGTCCATATGATATACTCTGGATTCCCTGCATTGTCCTTCTAAATCGAGATACGTTTCTACGGAAACGATAGGATTTTCTTTGGGGTTCCGAGGATCTCTTTTCCAATGCATAATTCCTCCTTTACTGCATTTCTCGCTCCCTCACATTGACTAATTAACACACAATTTGCGTCCATATGAAATACTCTGGATTCCCTGCATTGTCCTTCTAAATCGAGATACGTTTCTACAGAAACGACAGGATTTTCTTTGGGGTTCCGTGTATCGCTTATCCGATGCATTATTCCTCCTTTACTGCATCCCTCGCTCCCTCAAATTGACGAATTAACACACAATTTGCGTCCAAATGGAATACTCTGGATTCCCTGCATTGTCCTTCTAAATCGAGATAAGTTTCTACGGAAACGATAGGATTATCTTTGGGGTTCCGAGTATCTCTTTTCCGATGCATTATTCCTCCTTTACTGCATCCCCCGCTCCCTCACATTGACGAATTAACACACAATTTGCGTCCATATGAAACACTCTGGATTCCCTGCATTGTCCTTCTAAATCGAGATACGTTTCTACGGAAACGATTGGATTTTCTTTGGGGTTCCAAGTATCTCTTTTCCGATACATTATTCCTCCTTTACTGCATCCCTCGCTCCATCACATTGACCAATTAACACACAATTTGCGTCCATATGAAATACTCTGGATTCCCTGCATTGTCCTTCTAAATCGAGATACGTTTCTACGGAAACGATGGGATTTTCTTTGGGGTTCCGAGTATGTCTTTTCCGATGCATTATTCCTCCTTTACTGCATCCCTCGCACCCTCACATTGAAGAATTAACACACAATTTGCGTCTATATGAAATCCTCTGGATTCCCTGCATTGTCCTTCTAAATCGAGATACGTTTCTACGGAAACGGTAGGATTTTCCTTGGGGTTCCGAGTATCTCTTTTCCGATGCATTATTCCTCCTTTACTGCATCCCTCGCTACCTCACATTGACGAATTAACACACAATTTGCGTCCATATGAAATACTCTGGATTCCCTTCATTGTCCTTGTAAATCGAGATACGTTTCTACGGAAACGATAGGATTTTCTATGGGGTTCCGAGTATCTCTTTTCCGATGCATTATTCCTCCTTTACTGCATACCTCGCTCCCTCACATTGACAAATTAACACACGATTTGGGTCCATATGAAACTCACTGGATTCCCTGCATTGTCCTTCTGAATCGGGATTCGTTTCTACGGAATCGATAGGATTTTCTTTGGGGTTCCGAGTATCTCTTTTTCGATGCATTATTCCTCCTTTACTGCACCCCTCGCTTCCTCACATTGACGAATTAACACACAATTAGTGTCCATATGAAATACTTTGGATTCCCTGCATTGTTCTTCTAAATCGAGATACGTTTCTACGTAAACGATAGGATTTTCTTTGGTGTTCCGAGTATCTCATTTCCGATGCATTATTCCTCCTTTACTGCATCCCTCGCTTCCTCACATTGAAGAATTAACACACAATTCGCGTCTAAATGAAATACTCTGGATTCCCTGCATTGTCCTTCTAAATCGAGATACGTTTCTACGGAAACGGTAGGATTTTCCTTGGGGTTCCGAGTATCTCTTTTCCGATGCATTATTCCTCCTTTACTGCATCCCTCGCTCTCTCACATTGACGAATTATCACATAATTTGCGTCCATATGAAATACTATAGATTCCCTGCATTGTCCTTGTAAATCGAGATACGTTTCTACGGAAACGATAGGATTTTCTTTGGGGTACCGAGTATCTCTTTTCCGATGCATTATTCCTCCTTTACTGCATCCCTCGCTCCCTCACATTGACGAATTAACACACAATATGCGTCCATATGAAATACTCTGGATTCCCTGCATTGTCCTTCTAAATCGAGATACGTTTCTACGGAAACGATAGGATTTTCTTTGGGGTTCCGAGTATCTCTTTTCCGATGCATTATTCCTCCTTTACTGCATCCCTCGCTCCCTCACATTGACGAATTAACACACAATTTGCGTCCATATGAAATACTCTGGATTCCTTGCATTGTCCTTCTAAATCGAGATACGTTTCTACGGAAACGATAGGATTTTCTTTGGGGTTCCCAGTATCTCTTTTCCGATGCATTATTCCTCCTTTACTGCATCCCTCGCTCCCTCACATTGCCGAATTAACACACAATTTGCGTCCATATGAAATACTCTGGGTTCCCTGCATTATCTTTCTAAAACGAGATACGTTTCTACGGAAACGATAGGATTTCCTTTTGGGAGTCGAGTATCTCTTTTCCGATGCATTATTCCTTCTTTACTGCATCCCTCGCTCCCTCACATTGACGAATTAACACACAATTTGCGTCCATATGATATACTCTGGATTCCCTGCATTGTCCTTCTAAATCGAGATACGTTTCTACGGAAACGATAGGATTTTCTTTGGGGTTCCGAGGATCTCTTTTGCAATGCATTATTCCTCCTTTACTGCATTTCTCGCTCCCTCATATTGACGAATTAACACACAATTTGCGTCCATATGAAATACTATGGATTCCCTGCATTGTCTTTCTAAATCGAGATACGTTTCTACAGAAACGATAGGCTTTTCTTTGGGGTTCCGTGTATCGCTTATCCGATGCATTATTCCTCCTTTACTGCATCCCTCGCTCCCTCAAATTGACCAATTAACACACAATTTGCGTCCATATGGAATACTCTGGGTTCCCTGCATTGTCTCTCTAAATCGAGATAAGTTTCTACGGAAACGATAGGATTATCTTTGGGGTTCCGAGTATCTCTTTTCCGATGCATTATTCCTCCTTTACTGCATCCCCCGCTCCATCACATTGACGAATTAACACACAATTTGCGTCCATATGAAATACTCTGGATGCCCTGCATTGTCCTTCTAAATCAAGATACGTTTCTACGGAAACGATAGGATTTTCTTTGGGGTTCCAAGTATCTCTTTTCCGATACATTATTCCTACTTTACTGCATCCCTCGCTCCATCACATTGACCAATTAACACACAATTTTCGTCCATATGAAATACTCTGGATTCCCTTCATTGTCCTTGTAAATCGAGATACGTTTCTACGGATACGACAGGATTTTCTATGGGGTTCCGAGTATCTCTTTTCCGATGCATTATTCCTCCTTTACTGCATACCTCGCTCCCTCACATTGACAAATTAACACACAATTTGGGTCCATATGAAATTCTCTGGATTCCCTGCATTGTCCTTCTAAATCGGGATTCGTTTCTACGGAATCGATAGGATTTTCTTTGGGGTTCCGAGTATCTCTTTTTTGATGCATTATTCCTCCTTTACTGCATCCCTCGCTCCCTCACATTGACGAATTAACACACAATTTGCGTCCATATGAAATACTCTGGATTCCCTGCATTGTCCTTCTAAATCGAGATACGTTTCTACGGAAACGATAGGATTTTCTTTGGGGTTCCGAGTATCTCTTTTCCGATGCATTATTCCTCCTTTACTGCATCCCTCTCTCCCTCACATTGACGAATTAACACACAATTTGCGTCCATATGAAATACTCTGGATTCCCTGCATTGTCCTTCTAAATCGAGATATGTTTCTAGGGATAAGATAGGATTTTCTTTGGGGTTAAGAGTATGTCTTTTCCGATGCATTATTCCTCCTTTACTGCATTCCTCGCTCCCTCACATTGACGAATTAACACACAATTTGTGTCCATATGAAATACTCTGGATTCCCTGCATTGTTCTTCTAAATCGAGATACGTTTCTACGGAAACGGTAAGACTTCCTTGGGGTTCCGAGTATCTCTTTTCCGATGCATTATTCCTCCTTTACTGCATCCCTCGCTCCCTCACATTGACGAATTATCACACAATTTGCGTCCATATGAAATACTCTGGATTCCCTGCATTGTCCTTGTAAATCGAGATACGTTTCTACGGAAACGATAGGATTTTCTTTGGGGTTCCGAGTATCTCTTTTCCGATGCATTATTCCTCCTTTACTGCATCCCTCGCTCCCTCACATTGACGAATTAACACACAATTTGCGACCATATGAAATACTCTGGATTCCCTGCATAGTCCTTCTAAATAGAGGAACGTTTCTACGGAAACGATAGGATTTTCTTTGGGGTTCCGAGTATCTCTTTTCCGCTGCATTATTCCTCCTTTACTGCATCCCTCGCTCCCTCACATTGACGAATTAACACACAATTTGCGTCCATATGAAATACTCTGGATTCCCTGCATTGTCCTTCTAAATCGAGATACGTTTCTACGGAAACGATAGGATTTTCTTTGGGGTTCCGAGTATCTCTTTTCCGATGCATTATTCCTCCTTTACTGCATCACTCGCTCCCTCAAATTGAAGAATTAACACACAATTTGCGTCCATATGGAATACTCTGGATTCCCTGCATTGTCCTTCTAAATCGAGATAAGTTTCTACGGAAACGATAGGATTATCTTTGGGGTTCCGAGTATCTCTTTTCCGATGCATTATTCCTCCTTTACTGCATCCCCCGCTCCCTGAGATTGACTAATTAACACACAATTTGCGTCCATATGAAATACTCTGGATTCCCTGAAGTGTCCTTCTAAATCGAGATACGTTTCTACGGAAACGATGGGATTTTCTTTGGGGTTCCGAGTATGTCTTTTCCGATGCATTATTCCTCCTTTACTGCATCCCTCGCTCCCTCACATTGAAGAATTAACACACAATTTGCGTCTATATGAAATCATCTGGATTCCCTGCATTGTCCTTCTAAATCGAGATACGTTTCTACGGAAACGGTAGGATTTTCCTTGGGGTTCCGAGTATCTCTTTTCCGATGCATTATTCCTCCTTTACTGCATCCCTCGCTCCCTCACATTGACGAATTAACACACAATTTGCGTCCATATGAAATACTCTGGATTCCCTTCATTGTCCTAGTAAATCGAGATACGTTTCTACGGAAACGATAGGATTTTCTATGGGGTTCCGAGTATCTCTTTTCCGATGCATTATTCCTCCTTTACTGCATACCTCGCTCCCTCACATTGACAAATTAACACACAATTTGGGTCCATATGAAATTCTCTGGATTCCCTGCATTGTCCTTCTAAATCGGGATTCGTTTCTACGGAATCGATAGGATTTTCTTTGGGGTTCCGAGTATCTCCTTTTTGATGCTTTATTCCTCCTTAACTGCATCCCTCGCTCCCTTACATTGATGAATTAACACACAATTTGCGTCCATATGAAATACTCTGGATCCCCTGCATTGTCCTTCTAAATCGAGATACGTTTCTACGGAAACGAGAGGATTTTCTTTGGGGTTCCGAGTATCTGTTTTCCGATGCATTATTCCTCCTTTACTGCATCCCTCGCTCCCTCACATTGACGAATTAACACACAATTTGCGTCCATATGAAATACTCTGGATTCCCTGCATTGTCCTTCTAAATCGAGATACGTTTGTACGGAAACGATAGGATTTTCTTTGGGGTTCCGAGTATCTCTTTTCCGATGCATTATTCCTCCTTTACTGCATCACTCGCTCCCTCAAATTGAAGAATTAACACACAATTTGCGTCCATATGGAATACTCTGGATTCCCTGCATTGTCCTTCTAAATCGAGATAAGTTTCTACGGAAACGATAGGATTATCTTTGGGGTTCCGAGTATCTCTTTTCCGATGCATTATTCCTCCTTTACTGCATCCCCCGCTCCCTGAGATTGACTAATTAACACACAATTTGCGTCCATATGTAATACTCTGGATTCCCTGAAGTGTCCTTCTAAATCGAGATACGTTTCTACGGAAACGATGGGATTTTCTTTGGGGTTCCGAGTATGTCTTTTCCGATGCATTATTCCTCCTTTACTGCATCCCTCGCTCCCTCACATTGAAGAATTAACACACAATTTGCGTCTATATGAAATCCTCTGGATTCCCTGCATTGTCCTTCTAAATCGAGATACGTTTCTACGGAAACGGTAGGATTTTCCTTGGGGTTCCGAGTATCTCTTTTCCGATGCATTATTCCTCCTTTACTGCATCCCTCGCTCCCTCACATTGACGAATTAACACACAATTTGCGTCCATATGAAATACTCTGGATTCCCTTCATTGTCCTAGTAAATCGAGATACGTTTCTACGGAAACGATAGGATTTTCTATGGGGTTCCGAGTATCTCTTTTCCGATGCATTATTCCTCCTTTACTGCATACCTCGCTCCCTCACATTGACAAATTAACACACAATTTGGGTCCATATGAAATTCTCTGGATTCCCTGCATTGTCCTTCTAAATCGGGATTCGTTTCTACGGAATCGATAGGATTTTCTTTGGGGTTCCGAGTATCTCCTTTTTGATGCTTTATTCCTCCTTAACTGCATCCCTCGCTCCCTTACATTGATGAATTAACACACAATTTGCGTCCATATGAAATACTCTGGATCCCCTGCATTGTCCTTCTAAATCGAGATACGTTTCTACGGAAACGAGAGGATTTTCTTTGGGGTTCCGAGTATCTGTTTTCCGATGCATTATTCCTCCTTTACTGCATCCCTCTCTCCCTCACATTGACGAATTAACACACAATTTGCGTCCATATGAAATACTCTGGATTCCCTGCATTGTCCTTCTAAATCGAGATACGTTTCTACGGATAAGATAGGATTTTCTTTGGGGTTAAGAGTATGTCTTTTCCGATGCATTATTCCTCCTTTACTGCATTCCTCGCTCCCTCACATTGACGAATTAACAAACAATTTGTGTCCATATGAAATACTCTGGATTCCCTGCATTGTTCTTCTAAATCGAGATACGTTTCTACGGAAACGATAGGATTTTCTTTGGGGTTCCGAGTATCTCTTATCCGATGCATTATTCCTCCTTTACTGCATCCCTCGCTCCCTCACATTGACGAAGTATCACACAATTTGCGTCCATATGAAATACTCTGGATTCCCTGCATTGTCCTTGTAAATCGAGATACGTTTCTACGGAAACGAAAGGATTTTCTTTGGGGTTCCGAGTATCTCTTTTCCGATGCATTATTCCTCCTTTACTGCATCCCTCGCTCCCTGACATTGACGAATTAACACACAATTTGCGTCCATATGATATACTCTGGATTCCCTGCATTGTCCTTCTAAATCGAGATACGTTTCTACGGAAACGATAGGATTTTCTTTGGGGTTCCGAGTATCTCTTTTCCAATGCATTACTCCTCCTTTACTGCATCCCTCGCTCCCTCACATTGACGAATTAACACACAATTTGCGTCCATATGAAATACTCTGGATTCCCTGCATTGTCCTCCTAAATCGAGATACGTTTCTATGGAAACTATAGGATTTTCTTTGGGGTTCCGAGTATCTCTTTTCCGATGCATTATTCCTCCTTTACTGCATCCCTCGCTCCCTCACATTGACGAATTAACACACAATTTGCGTCCATATGAAATACTCAGGATTCCCTGCGTTGTCCTTCTAAGTCGAGATACGTTTCGACGGAAACGATAGGATTTTCTTTGGGGTTCCGAGTATCTCTTTTCCGATGCATTATTCCTCCTTTACGGCATCCCTCGCTAACTCACATTAACGAATTAACACACAATTTGCGTCCATATGAAATACTCTGGATTCCCTGCATTGTCCTTCTAAATCGAGATACGTTTCTACGGAAACGGTAAGACTTCCTTGGGGTTCCGAGTATCTCTTTTCCGATGCATTATTCCTCCTTTACTGCATCCCTCGCTCCCTCACATTGACGAATTATCACACAATTTGCGTCCATATGAAATACTCTGGATTCCCTGCATTGTCCTTGTAAATCGAGATACGTTTCTACGGAAACGATAGGATTTTCTTTGGGGTTCCGAGTATCTCTTTTCCGATGCATTATTCCTCCTTTACTGCATCCCTCGCTCCCTCACATTGACGAATTAACACACAATTTGCGACCATATGAAATACTCTGGATTCCCTGCATAGTCCTTCTAAATAGAGGAACGTTTCTACGGAAACGATAGGATTTTCTTTGGGGTTCCGAGTATCTCTTTTCCGCTGCATTATTCCTCCTTTACTGCATCCCTCGCTCCCTCACATTGACGAATTAACACACAATTTGCGTCCATATGAAATACTCTGGATTCCCTGCATTGTCCTTCTAAATCGAGATACGTTTCTACGGAAACGATAGGATTTTCTTTGGGGTTCCGAGTATCTCTTTTCCGATGCATTATTCCTCCTTTACTGCATCACTCGCTCCCTCAAATTGAAGAATTAACACACAATTTGCGTCCATATGGAATACTCTGGATTCCCTGCATTGTCCTTCTAAATCGAGATATGTTTCTAGGGATAAGATAGGATTTTCTTTGGGGTTAAGAGTATGTCTTTTCCGATGCATTATTCCTCCTTTACTGCATTCCTCGCTCCCTCACATTGACGAATTAACACACAATTTGTGTCCATATGAAATACTCTGGATTCCCTGCATTGTTCTTCTAAATCGAGATACGTTTCTACGGAAACGGTAAGACTTCCTTGGGGTTCCGAGTATCTCTTTTCCGATGCATTATTCCTCCTTTACTGCATCCCTCGCTCCCTCACATTGACGAATTATCACACAATTTGCGTCCATATGAAATACTCTGGATTCCCTGCATTGTCCTTGTAAATCGAGATACGTTTCTACGGAAACGATAGGATTTTCTTTGGGGTTCCGAGTATCTCTTTTCCGATGCATTATTCCTCCTTTACTGCATCCCTCGCTCCCTCACATTGACGAATTAACACACAATTTGCGACCATATGAAATACTCTGGATTCCCTGCATAGTCCTTCTAAATAGAGGAACGTTTCTACGGAAACGATAGGATTTTCTTTGGGGTTCCGAGTATCTCTTTTCCGCTGCATTATTCCTCCTTTACTGCATCCCTCGCTCCCTCACATTGACGAATTAACACACAATTTGCGTCCATATGAAATACTCTGGATTCCCTGCATTGTCCTTCTAAATCGAGATACGTTTCTACGGAAACGATAGGATTTTCTTTGGGGTTCCGAGTATCTCTTTTCCGATGCATTATTCCTCCTTTACTGCATCACTCGCTCCCTCAAATTGAAGAATTAACACACAATTTGCGTCCATATGGAATACTCTGGATTCCCTGCATTGTCCTTCTAAATCGAGATAAGTTTCTACGGAAACGATAGGATTATCTTTGGGGTTCCGAGTATCTCTTTTCCGATGCATTATTCCTCCTTTACTGCATCCCCCGCTCCCTGAGATTGACTAATTAACACACAATTTGCGTCCATATGAAATACTCTGGATTCCCTGAAGTGTCCTTCTAAATCGAGATACGTTTCTACGGAAACGATGGGATTTTCTTTGGGGTTCCGAGTATGTCTTTTCCGATGCATTATTCCTCCTTTACTGCATCCCTCGCTCCCTCACATTGAAGAAGTAACACACAATTTGCGTCTATATGAAATCCTCTGGATTCCCTGCATTGTCCTTCTAAATCGAGATACGTTTCTACGGAAACGGTAGGATTTTCCTTGGGGTTCCGAGTATCTCTTTTCCGATGCATTATTCCTCCTTTACTGCATCCCTCGCTCCCTCACATTGACGAATTAACACACAATTTGCGTCCATATGAAATACTCTGGATTCCCTTCATTGTCCTAGTAAATCGAGATACGTTTCTACGGAAACGATAGGATTTTCTATGGGGTTCCGAGTATCTCTTTTCCGATGCATTATTCCTCCTTTACTGCATACCTCGCTCCCTCACATTGACAAATTAACACACAATTTGGGTCCATATGAAATTCTCTGGATTCCCTGCATTGTCCTTCTAAATCGGGATTCGTTTCTACGGAATCGATAGGATTTTCTTTGGGGTTCCGAGTATCTCCTTTTTGATGCTTTATTCCTCCTTAACTGCATCCCTCGCTCCCTTATATTGATGAATTAACACACAATTTGCGTCCATATGAAATACTCTGGATCCCCTGCATTGTCCTTCTAAATCGAGATACGTTTCTACGGAAACGAGAGGATTTTCTTTGGGGTTCCGAGTATCTGTTTTCCGATGCATTATTCCTCCTTTACTGCATCCCTCTCTCCCTCACATTGACGAATTAAAACACAATTTGCGTCCATATGAAATACTCTGGATTCCCTGCATTGTCCTTCTAAATCGAGATACGTTTCTACGGATAAGATAGGATTTTCTTTGGGGTTAAGAGTATGTCTTTTCCGATGCATTATTCCTGCTTTACTGCATTCCTCGCTCCCTCACATTGACGAATTAACAAACAATTTGTGTCCATATGAAATACTCTGGATTCCCTGCATTGTTCTTCTAAATCGAGATACGTTTCTACGGAAACGATAGGATTTTCTTTGGGGTTCCGAGTATCTCTTATCCGATGCATTATTCCTCCTTTACTGCATCCCTCGCTCCCTCACATTGACGAAGTATCACACAATTTGCGTCCATATGAAATACTCTGGATTCCCTGCATTGTCCTTGTAAATCGAGATACGTTTCTACGGAAACGAAAGGATTTTCTTTGGGGTTCCGAGTATCTCTTTTCCGATGCATTATTCCTCCTTTACTGCATCCCTCGCTCCCTGACATTGACGAATTAACACACAATTTGCGTCCATATGATATACTCTGGATTCCCTGCATTGTCCTTCTAAATCGAGATACGTTTCTACGGAAACGATAGGATTTTCTTTGGGGTTCCGAGTATCTCTTTTCCAATGCATTACTCCTCCTTTACTGCATCCCTCGCTCCCTCACATTGACGAATTAACACACAATTTGCGTCCATATGAAATACTCTGGATTCCCTGCATTGTCCTCCTAAATCGAGATACGTTTCTATGGAAACTATAGGATTTTCTTTGGGGTTCCGAGTATCTCTTTTCCGATGCATTATTCCTCCTTTACTGCATCCCTCGCTCCCTCACATTGACGAATTAACACACAATTTGCGTCCATATGAAATACTCAGGATTCCCTGCGTTGTCCTTCTAAGTCGAGATACGTTTCGACGGAAACGATAGGATTTTCTTTGGGGTTCCGAGTATCTCTTTTCCGATGCATTATTCCTCCTTTACGGCATCCCTCGCTAACTCACATTAACGAATTAACACACAATTTGCGTCCATATGAAATACTCTGGATTCCCTGCATTGTCCTTCTAAATCGAGATACGTTTCTACGGAAACGATAGGATTTTCTTTGGGGTTCCGAGTATCTCTTTTCCGATGCATTATTCCTCCTTTACTGCATCCCTCGCTCCCTGACATTGACGAATTAACACACATTTTGCGTCCATATGAAATACTCTGGATTCCCTGCATTGTCCTTCTAAATCGAGATTCGTTTCTACGGAAACGATAGGATTTTCTTTGGGTTTCCGAGTATCTCTTTTCCGATGCATTATTCCTCCTTTACTGCATCCCTCGCTCCCTCACATTGACGAATTAACACACAATTTGCGTCCATGTGTAATACTCTGGATTCCCTGCATTGTCCTCCTAAATCGAGATATGTTTCTACGGAAACGATAGGAGTTTCTTTGGGGTTCCGAGTATCTCTTTTCCGATGCATTATTCCTCCTTTACTGCATCCCTCGCTCCCTCACATTGCCGAATTAACACACAATTTGCGTCCATATGAAATACTCAGGATTCCCTGCATTGTCCTTCTAAATCGAGATACGTTTCTACGGAAACGATAGGATTTTCTTTGGGGTTCCGAGTATCTCTTTTCCGATGCATTATTCCTCCTTCACTGCATCCCTCGGTAACTCACATTTACGAATTAACACACAATTTGCGTCCATATGAAATACTCTGGATTCCCTGCATTGTCCTTCTAAATCGAGATACGTTACTACGGAAACGATAGGATTTTCTTTGGGGTTCGGAGTATCTCTTTTCCGATGCATTATTCCTCCTTTACTGCATCCCTCGCTCCCTCACATTGGCGAATTAACACACAATTTGCGTCCATATGAAATACTCTGTATTCCCTGCATTGCCCTTCTAAATCGGGATTCGTTTCTACGGAAACGACAGGATTTTCTTTGGGGCTCCGAGTATCTCTTTTCCGATGCATTATTCCTCCTTTACTGCATCCCTCGCTCCCTCACATTGACGAATTAACACACAAATTGCGTCCATATTAAATACTCTATGTTCCCTGCATTATCATTCTAAATCGAGATACGTTTCTACGGAAACGATAGGATTTTCTTTTGGGAGTCGAGTATCTCTTTTCCGATGCATTATACCTCCTTTACTGCATCCCTCGCTAACTCACATTGACGAATTAACACACAATTTGCGTCCATATGAAATACTCTGGATTCCCTGCATTGTCCTTCTAAATCGAGATTCGTTTCTACGGAAAAGACAGGATTTTCTTTGGGGTTCCGAGTATCTCTTTTCCGATGCATTATTCCTCCTTTCTGCATCCCTCACTCCCTCACATTGCCGAATTAACACACAAATTACGTCCATATGAAATACTCTGGGTTCCCTGCATTATCTTTCATAATCGAGATACGTTTCTACGTAAACGATAGGATTTTCTTTTGGGAGTCGAGTATCTCTTTTCCGATGCATTATTCCTCCTTTACTGCATCCCTCGCTCCCTCACATTGACGAATTAACACACAATTTGCGTCCATATGAAATACTCTGGATTCCCTGCATTGTCCTTCTAAATCGAGATACGTTTCTACGGAAACGATAGGATTTTCTTTGGGGTTCCGAGTATCTCTTTTCCGATGCATTATTCCTCCTTTACTGCATCCCTCGCTCCCTCACATTGACGAATTAACACACAATTTGCGTCCATATGAAATACTCTGGATTCCCTGCATTGTCCTTCTAAATCAAAATACGTTTCTACGTAAACGATAGGATTTTCTTTGGGGTTCCGAGTATCTCTTTTCCGATGCATTATTCCTCCTTTACTGCATCCCTCGCTCCCTCACATTGACGAATTAACACACAATTTGCGTCCATATGAAATACTCTGGATTCCCTGCATTGTCCTTCTAAATCGAGATACGTTTCTACGGAAACGATAGGATTTTCTTTGGGGTTCCGCGTATCTCTTCTCCGATGCATTATTCCTCCTTTACTGCATCCCTCGCTTCCTCCTCATTGACGAATTAACACACAATTTGCGTCCATATGAAATACTCTGGATTCCCTGCATTGTCCTTCTAAATCGAGATACGTTTCTACGGAAACGATAGGATTTTCTTTGGGGTTCCGAGTATCTCTTTTCCGATGCATTATTCCTCCTTTACTGCATCCCTCGCTCCCTCACATTGGCGAATTAGTACACAATTTGCGTCCATATGAAATACTCTGGATTCCCTGCATTGCCCTTCTAAATCGGGATTCGTTTCTACGGAAACGACAGGATTTTCTTTGGGGTTCCGAGTATCTCTTTTCCGATGCATTATTCCTCCTTTACTGCATCCCTCGCTCCCTCACATTGCCGAATTAACACACAAATTGCGTCCATATGAAATACTCTATGTTCCCTGCATTATCATTCTAAATCGAGATACGTTTCTACGGAAACGATAGGATTTTCTTTTGGGAGTCGAGTATCTCTTTTCCGATGCATTATACCTCCTTTACTGCATCCCTCGCTAACTCACATTGATGAATTAACACACTTTTTGCGTCCATATGAAATACTCTGGATTCCCTGCATTGTCCTTCTAAATCGAGATACGTCTCTACGGAAACGTTAGGATATTCTTTGGTGTTCCGAGTATCTCTTTTCCGATGCATTATTCCTCCTTCACTGCATCCCTCGCTCCCTGACAATGACGAATTAACACACAATTTGCGTCCATATGAAATACTCTGGATTCCCTGCATTGTCCTTCTAAATCGAGATACGTTTCTACGGAAACGATAGGATTTTCTTTGTGTTTCCGAGTATCTCTTTTCCGATGCATTATTCCTCCTTTACTGCATCCCTCGCTCCCTCACATTGACGAATTAACACACAATTTGCGTCCATGTGTAATACTCTGGATTCCCTGCATTGTCCTCCTAAATCGAGATATGTTTCTACGGAAACGATAGGAGTTTCTTTGGGGTTCCGAGTATCTCTTTTCCGATGCATTATTCCTCCTTTACTGCATCCCTCGCTCCCTCACATTGCCGAATTAACACACAATTTGCGTCCAAATGAAATACTCAGGATTCCCTGCATTGTCCTTCTAAATCGAGATACGTTTCTACGGAAACGATAGGATTTTCTTTGGGGTTCCGAGTATCTCTTTTCCGATGCATTATTCCTCCTTTACTGCATCCCTCGGTAACTCACATTTACGAATTAACACACAATTTGCGTCCATATGAAATACTCTGGATTCCCTGCATTGTCCTTCTAAATCGAGATACGTTTCTACGGAAACGATAGGATTTTCTTTGGGGTTCCGAGTATCTCTTTTCCGATGCATTATTCCTCCTTTACTGCATCCCTCGCTCCCTCACATTGGCGAATTAACACACAATTTGCGTCCATATGAAATACTCTGTATTCCCTGCATTGCCCTTCTAAATCGGGATTCGTTTCTACGGAAACGACAGGATTTTCTTTGGGGTTCCGAGTATCTCTTTTCCGATGCATTATTCCTCCTTTACTGCATCCCTCGCTCCCTCACATTGACGAATTAACACACAAATTGCGTCCATATTAAATACTCTATGTTCCCTGCATTATCATTCTAAATCGAGATACGTTTCTACGGAAACGATAGGATTTTCTTTTGGGAGTCGAGTATCTCTTTTCCGATGCATTATTCCTCCTTTACTGCATCCCTCGCTCCCTCACATTGACGAATTAACACACAATTTGCGTCCATATGAAATACTCTGGATTCCCTGCATTGTCCTTCTAAATCGAGATACGTTTCTACGGAAACGATAGGATTTTCTTTGGGGTTCCGAGTATCTCTTTTCCGATGCATTATTCCTCCTTTACTGCATCCCTCGCTCCCTCACATTGACGAATTAACACACAATTTGCGTCCATATGAAATACTCTGGATTCCCTGCATTGTCCTTCTAAATCAAAATACGTTTCTACGTAAACGATAGGATTTTCTTTGGGGTTCCGAGTATCTCTTTTCCGATGCATTATTCCTCCTTTACTGCATCCCTCGCTCCCTCACATTGACGAATTAACACACAATTTGCGTCCATATGAAATACTCTGGATTCCCTGCATTGTCCTTCTAAATCGAGATACGTTTCTACGGAAACGATAGGATTTTCTTTGGGGTTCCGCGTATCTCTTCTCCGATGCATTATTCCTCCTTTACTGCATCCCTCGCTTCCTCCTCATTGACGAATTAACACACAATTTGCGTCCATATGAAATACTCTGGATTCCCTGCATTGTCCTTCTAAATCGAGATACGTTTCTACGGAAACGATAGGATTTTCTTTGGATTTCCGAGTATCTCTTTTCCGATGCATTATTCCTCCTTTACTGCATCCCTCGCTCCCTCACATTGACGAATTAACACACAATTTGCGTCCATATGAAATACTCTGGATTCCCTGCATTGTCCTTCTAAATCGGGATTCGTTTCTACGGAAAAGACAGGATTTTCTTTGGGGTTCCGAGTATCTCTTTTCCGATGCATTATTCCTCCTTTCTGCATCCCTCGCTCCCTCACATTGCCGAATTAACACACAAATTACGTCCATATGAAATACTCTGGGTTCCCTGCATTATCTTTCATAATCGAGATACGTTTCTACGTAAACGATAGGATTTTCTTTTGGGAGTCGAGTATCTCTTTTCCGATGCATTATTCCTCCTTTACTGCATCCCTCGGTAACTCACATTGACGAATTAACACACAATTTGCGTCCATATGAAATACTCTGGATTCCCTGCATTGTCCTTCTAAATCGAGATACGTTTCTACGGAAACGATAGGATTTTCTTTGGGGTTCCGAGTATCTCTTTTCCGATGCATTATTCCTCCTTTACTGCATCCCTCGCTCCCTCACATTGGCGAATTAGTACACAATTTGCGTCCATATGAAATACTCTGGATTCCCTGCATTGCCCTTCTAAATCGGGATTCGTTTCTACGGAAACGACAGGATTTTCTTTGGGGTTCCGAGTATCTCTTTTCCGATGCATTATTCCTCCTTTACTGCATCCCTCGCTCCCTCACATTGCCGAATTAACACACAAATTGCGTCCATATGAAATACTCTATGTTCCCTGCATTATCATTCTAAATCGAGATACGTTTCTACGGAAACGATAGGATTTTCTTTTGGGAGTCGAGTATCTCTTTTCCGATGCATTATACCTCCTTTACTGCATCCCTCGCTAACTCACATTGATGAATTAACACACAATTTGCGTCCATATGAAATACTCTGGATTCCCTGCATTGTCCTTCTAAATCGAGATACGTTTCTACGGAAACGTTAGGATATTCTTTGGTGTTCCGAGTATCTCTTTTCCGATGCATTATTCCTCCTTCACTGCATCCCTCGCTCCCTGACAATGACGAATTAACACACAATTTGCGTCCATATGAAATACTCTGGATTCCCTGCATTGTCCTTCTAAATCGAGATACGTTTCTACGGAAACGATAGGATTTTCTTTGTGTTTCCGAGTATCTCTTTTTCGATGCATTATTCCTCCTTTACTGCATCCCTCGCTTCCTCACATTGACGAATTAACACACAATTTGCGTCCATATGTAATACTCTGGATTCCCTGCATTGTCCTTGTAAATCGAGATACGTTTCTACGGAAACGATAGGATTTTCTTTGGGGTTCCGAGTATCTCTTTTCCGATGCATTATTCCTCCTTTACTGCATCCCTCGCTCCCTCACATTGACGAATTAACACACAATTTGCGTCCATATGAAATACTCAGGATTCCCTGCATTGTCCTTCTAAATCGAGATACCTTTCTACGGAAACGATAGGATTTTCTTTGGGGTTCCAAGTATCTCTTTTCCGATGCATTATTCCTCCTTTACTGCATCCCTCGCTAACTCACATTGACGAATTAACACACAATTTGCGTCCATATGAAATACTCTGGATTCCCTGCATTGTCCTTCTAAATCGAGATACGTTTCTACGGAAACGATAGGATTTTCTTTGGGGTTCCGAGTATCTCTTTTCCGATGCATTATTCCTCCTTTACTGCATCCCTCGCTCCCTCACATTGGCGAATTAACACACAATTTGCGTCCATATGAAATACTCTGGATTCCCTGCATTGCCCTTCTAAATCGGGATTCGTTTCTACGGAAACGATAGGATTTTCTTTGGGGTTCCGAGTATCTCTTTTCCGATGCATTATTCCTCCTTTACTGCATCCCTCGCTCCCTCACATTGCCGAATTAACACACAAATTGCGTCCATATGAAATACTCTATGTTCCCTGCATTATCTTTCTAAATCGAGATACGTTTCTACGGAAACGATAGGATTTTCTTTTGGGAGTCGAGTATCTCTTTTCCGATGCATTATTCCTCCTTTACTGCATCCCTCGCTCCCTCACATTGACGAATTAACACTCAATTTGCGTCCATATGAAATACTCTGGATTCCCAGCATTGTCCTTCTAAATCGAGATACGTTTCTACGGATACGATAGGATTTTCTTTGGGGTTCCGAGTATCTCTTTTCCGATGCATTATTCCTCCTTTACTGCATCCCTCGCTAACTCACATTGACGAATTAACACACAATTTGCGTCCATATGAAATACTCTGGATTCCCTGGATTGTCCTTCTAAATCGAGATACGTTTCTACGGAAACGATAGGATTTTCTTTGGGGTTCCGCGTATCTCTTTTCCGATGCATTATTCCTCCTTTACTGCATCCCTCGCTCCCTCACATTGCCGAATTAACACACAAATTCCGTCCATATGAAATACTCTATGTTCCCTGCATTATCATTCTTAATCGAGATACGTTTCTACGGAAACGATAGGATTTTCTTTTGGGAGTCGTGGATCTCTTTTCCGATGCATTATACCTCCTTTACTGCATCCCTCGCTAACTCACATTGACGAATTAACACACAATTTGCGTCCATATGAAATCCTCTGGATTCCCTGCATTGTCCTTCTAAATCGAGATACGTTTCTACGGAAACGATAGGATTTTCTTTGGGGTTCCGAGTATCTCTTTTCCGATCCATTATTCCTCCTTTACTGCATCCCTCGCTCCCTCACATTGACGAATTAACACACAATTTGCGTCCATATGAAATACTCTGGATTCCCTGCATTGTCCTTCTAAATCGGGATTCGTTTCTACGGAAAAGACAGGATTTTCTTTGGGGTTCCGAGTATCTCTTTTCCGATGCATTATTCCTCCTTTCTGCATCCCTCGCTCCCTCACATTGCCGAATTAACACACAAATTGCGTCCATATGATATACTCTGGGTTCCCTGCATTGTCTTTCATAATCGAGATACGTTTCTACGTAAACGATAGGATTCTCTTTTGGGAGTCGAGTATCTCTTTTCCGATGCATTATTCCTCCTTTACTGCATCCCTCGCTAACTCACATTGACGAATTAACACACAATTTGCGTCCATATGAAATACTCTGGATTCCCTGCATTGTCCTTCTAAATCGAGATACGTTTCTATGGAAACGATAGGATTTTCTTTGGGGTTCCGAGTATCTCTTTTCCGATGCATTATTCCTCCTTTACTGCATCCCTCGCTCCCTCACATTGACGAATTAACACACAATTTGCGTCCATATGAAATACTCTGGATTCCCTGCATTGTCCCTCTAAATCGAGATACGTTTCTACGGAAACGATAGGATTTTCTTTGGGGTTCCGCGTATCACTTTTCCGATGCATTATTCCTCCTTTACTGCATCCCTCGCTTCCTCCTCATTGACGAATTAACACACAATTTGCGTCCATATGAAATACTCTGGATTCCCTGCATTGTCCTTCTAAATCGAGATACGTTTCTACGGAAACGATAGGATTTTCTTTGGGGTTCCGAGTATCTCTTTTCCGATGCATTATTCCTCCTTTCTGCATCCCTCGCTCCCTCACATTGCCGAATTAACATACAAATTGCGTCCATATGAAATACTCTGGGTTCCCTGCATTATCTTTCTAAATCGAGATACGTTTCTACGTAAACGATAGGATTTTCTTTTGGGAGTCGAGTATCTCTTTTCCGATGCATTATTCCTCCTTTACTGCATCCCTCGCTCCCTGACATTGACGAATTAACACACAATTTGCGTCCATATGAAATACTCTGGATTCCCTGCATTGTCCTTCTAAATCGAGATACGTTTCTACGGAAACGATAGGATTTTCTTTGGGTTTCCGAATATCTCTTTTCCGATGCATTATTCCTCCTTTACTGCATCCCTCGCTCCCTCAAATTGACGAATTAACACACAATTTGCGTCCATATGTAATACTCTGGATTCCCTGCATTGTCCTTCTAAATCAAGATACGTTTCTACGGAAACGATAGGATTTTCTTTGGGGTTCCCAGTATCTCTTTTCCGATGCATTATTCCTCCTTTACTGCATCCCTCGCTCCCTCACATTGACGAATTAACACACAATTTGCGTCCATGTGAAATACTCAGGATTCCCTGCATTGTCCTTCTAAATAGAGAAACGTTTCTACGGAAACGATAGGATTTTCTTTGGGGTTCCGCGTATCTCTTTTCCGATGCATTATTCCTCCTTTACTGCATCCCTCGCTCCCTCACATTGCCGAATTAACACACAAATTCCGTCCATATGAAATACTCTATGTTCCCTGCATTATCATTCTAAATCGAGATACGTTTCTACGGAAACGATAGGATTTTCTTTTGGGAGTCGTGTATCTCTTTTCCGATGCATTATACCTCCTTTACTGCATCCCTCGCTAACTCACATTGACGAATTAACACACAATTTGCGTCCATATGAAATCCTCTGGATTCCCTGCATTGTCCTTCTAAATCGAGATACGTTTCTACGGAAACGATAGGATTTTCTTTGGGGTTCCGAGTATCTCTTTTCCGATGCATTATTCCTCCTTTACTGCATCCCTCGCTCCCTCACATTGACGAATTAACACACAATTTGCGTCCATATGAAATACTCTGGATTCCCTGCATTGTCCTTCTAAATCGGGATTCGTTTCTACGGAAAAGACAGGATTTTCTTTGGGGTTCCGAGTATCTCTTTTCCGATGCATTATTCCTCCTTTCTGCATCCCTCGCTCCCTCAAATTGCCGAATTAACACACAAATTGCGTCCATATGATATACTCTGGGTTCCCTGCATTGTCTTTCATAATCGAGATACGTTTCTACGTAAACGATAGGATTTTCTTTTGGGAGTCGAGTATCTCTTTTCCGATGCATTATTCCTCCTTTACTGCATCCCTCGCTAACTCACATTGACGAATTAACACACAATTTGCGTCCATATGAAATACTCTGGATTCCCTGCATTGTCCTTCTAAATCGAGATACGTTTCTATGGAAACGATAGGATTTTCTTTGGGGTTCCGAGTATCTCTTTTCCGATGCATTATTCCTCCTTTACTGCATCACTCGCTCCCTCACATTGACGAATTAACACACAATTTGCGTCCATATGAAATACTCTGGATTCCCTGCATTGTCCTTCTAAATCAAGATACGTTTCTACGGAAACGATAGGATTTTCTTTGGGGTTCCGAGTATCTCTTTTCCGATGCATTATTCCTCCTTTACTGCATCCCTCGCTCCCTCACATTGACGAATTAACACACAATTTGCGTCCATATGAAATACTCTGGATTCCCTGGATTGTCCTTCTAAATCGAGATACGTTTCTACGGAAACGATAGGATTTTCTTTGGGGTTCCGCGTATCACTTTTCCGATGCATTATTCCTCCTTTACTGCATCCCTCGCTTCCTCCTCATTGACGAATTAACACACAATTTGCGTCCATATGAAATACTCTGGATTCCCTGCATTGTCCTTCTAAATCGAGATACGTTTCTACGGAAACGATAGGATTTTCTTTGGGGTTCCGAGTATCTCTTTTCCGATGCATTATTCCTCCTTTCTGCATCCCTCGCTCCCTCACATTGCCGAATTAACATACAAATTGCATCCATATGAAATACTCTGGGTTCCCTGCATTATCTTTCTAAATCGAGATACGTTTCTACGTAAACGATAGGATTTTCTTTTGGAAGTCGAGTATCTCTTTTCCGACGCATTATTCCTCCTTTACTGCATCCCTCGCTCCCTGACATTGACGAATTAACACACAATTTGCGTCCATATGAAATACTCTGGATTCCCTGCATTGTCCTTCTAAATCGAGATACGTTTCTACGGAAACGATAGGATTTTCTTTGGGTTTCCGAGTATCTCTTTTCCGATGCATTATTCCTCCTTTACTGCATCCCTCGCTCCCTCACATTGACGAATTAACACACAATTTGCGTCCATATGTAATACTCTGGATTCCCTGCATTGTCCTTCTAAATCAAGATACGTTTCTACGGAAACGATAGGATTTTCTTTGGGGTTCCGAGTATCTCTTTTCCGATGCATTATTCCTCCTTTACTGCATCCCTCGCTCCCTCACATTGACGAATTAACACACAATTTGCGTCCATGTGAAATACTCAGGATTCCCTGCATTGTCCTTCTAAATCGAGAAACGTTTCTACGGAAACGATAGGATTTTCTTTGGGGTTCCAAGTATCTCTTTTCCGATGCATTATTCCTCCTATACTGCATCCCTCGCTCCCTCACATTGGCGAATTAACACACAATTTGCGTCCATATGAAATACTCTGGATTCCCAGCATTGTCCTTCTAAATCGGGATTCGTTTCTACGGAAACGACAGGATTTTGTTTGGGGTTCCGAGTATCTCTTTTCCGATGCATTATTCCTCCTTTACTGCATCCCTCGCTCCCTCACATTGCCGAATTAACACACAAATTGCGTCTATATGAAATACTCTGTGTTCCCTGCATTATCTTTCTAAATCGAGATACGTTTCTACGGAAACGATAGGATTTTCTTTTGGGAGTCGAGTATCTCTTTTCCGATGCATTATTCCTCCTTTACTGCATCCCTCGCTCCCTCACATTGACGAATTAACACACAATTTGCGTCCATATGAAATACTCTGGATTCCCTGCATTGTCCTTCTAAATCGAGATACGTTTCTACGGAAACGATAGGATTTTCTTTGGGGTTCCGAGTATCTCTTTTCCGATGCATTATTCCTCGTTTACTGCATCCCTCGCTTCCTCGTCATTGACGAATTAACACACAATTTGCGTCCATATGGAATACTCTGGATTCCCTGCATTGTCCTTCTAAATCGAGATACGTTTCTACGGAAACGATAGGATTTACTTTGGGGTTCCGAGTAACTCTTTTCCGATGCATTATTCCTCCTTTACTGCATCCCTCGCTCCCTGACATTGACGAATTAACACACAATTTGCGTCCATATGAAATACTCTGGATTCCCTGCATTGTCCTTCTAAATCGAGATACGTTTCTATGGAAACGATAGGATTTTCTTTGGGTTTCCGAGTATCTCTTTTCGGATGCATTATTCCTCCTTTACTGCATCCCTCGCTCCCTCACATTGACGAATTAACACACTATTTGCGTCCATATGTAATACTCTGGATTCCCTGCATTGTCCTTCTAAATCGAGATACGTTTCTACGGAAACGATAGGATTTTCTTTGGGGTTCCGAGTATCTCTTTTCCGATGCATTATTCCTCCTTTACTGCATCCCTCGTCCCTCACATTGACGAATTAACACACATTTTGCGTCCATATGAAATACTCTGGATTCCCTGCATTGTCATTCTAAATCGGGATTCGTTTCTACGGAAAAGACAGGATTTTCTTTGGGGTTCCGAGTATCTCTTTTCCGATGCATTATTCCTCCTTTCTGCATCCCTCGTTCCCTCACATTGCCGAATTAACACACAAATTGCGTCCATATGAAATACTCTTGGTTCCCTGCATTATCTTTTATAATCGAGATACGTTTTTACGTAAACGATAGGATTTTCTTTTGGGAGTCGAGTATCTCTTTTCCGATGCATTATTCCTCCTTTACTGCATCCCTCGCTAACTCACATTGACGAATTAACACACAATTTGCGTCCATATGAAATACTCTGGATTTCCTGCATTGTCCTTCTAAATCGAGATACGTTTCTATGGAAACGATGGGATTTTCTTTGGGGTTCCGAGTATCTCTTTTCCGATGCATTATTCCTCCTTTACTGCATCACTCGCTCCCTCACATTGACGAATTAACACACAATTTGCGTCCATATGAAATATTCTGGATTCCCTGCATTGTCCTTCTAAATCAAGATACGTTTCTACGGAAACGATTGGATTTTCTTTGGGGTTCCGAGTATCTCTTTTCCGATGCATTATTCCTCCTTTACTGCATCCCTCGCTCCCTCACATTGGCGAATTAACACACAATTTGCGTCCATATGAAATACTCTGGATTCCCAGCATTGTCCTTCTAAATCGGGATTCGTTTCTACGGAAACGACAGGATTTTGTTTGGGGTTCCGAGTATCTCTTTTCCGATGCATTATTCCTCCTTTACTGCATCCCTCGCTCCCTCACATTGCCGAATTACCACACAAATTGCGTCCATATGAAATACTCTGTGTTCCCTGCATTATCTTTCTAAATCGAGATACGTTTCTACGGAAACGATAGGATTTTCTTTTGGGAGTCGAGTATCTCTTTTCCGATGCATTATTCCTCCTTTACTGCATCCCTCGCTCCCTCACATTGACGAATTAACACACAATTTGCGTCCATATGAAATACTCTGGATTCCCTGCATTGTCCGTCTAAATCGAGATACGTTTCCACGGAAACGATAGGATTTTCTTTGGGGTTCCGAGTATCTCTTTTCCGATGCATTATTCCTCGTTTACTGCATCCCTCGCTTCCTCCTCATTGACGAATTAACACACAATTTGCGTCCATATGCAATACTCTGGATTCCCTGCATTGTCCTTCTAAATCGAGATACGTTTCTACGGAAACGATAGGATTTTCTTTGGGGTTCCGAGTATCTCTTTTCCGATGCATTATTCCTCCTTTACTGCATCCCTCGCTCCCTGACATTGACGAATTAACACACAATTTGCGTCCATATGAAATACTCTGGATTCCCTGCATTGTCCTTCTAAATCGAGATACGTTTCTATGGAAACGATAGGATTTTCTTTGGGTTTCCGAGTATCTCTTTTCCGATGCATTATTCCTCCTTTACTGCATCCCTCGCTCCCTCACATTGACGAATTAACACACAATTTGCGTCCATATGTAATACTCTGGATTCCCTGCATTGTCCTTCTAAATCGAGATACGTTTCTACGGATACGATAGGATTTTCTTTGGGGTTCCGAGTATCTCTTTTCCGATGCATTATTCCTCCTTTACTGCATCCCTCGCTCCCTCACATTGACGAATTAACACACAATTTGCGTCCATATGAAATACTCAGGATTCCCTGGATTGTCCTTCTAAATCGAGATACGTTTCTACGGAAACGATAGGATTTTCTTTGGGGTTCCGAGTATCTCTTTTCCGATGCATTATTCCTCCTTTACTGCATCCCTCGCTCCCTGACATTGACGAATTAACACACAATTTGCGTCCATATGAAATACTCTGGATTCCCTGCATTGTTCTTCTATATCGAGATTCGTTTCTACGGAAACGATAGGATTTTCTTTGGGTTTCCGAGTATCTCTTTTCCGATGCATTATTCCTCCTTTACTGCATCCCTCGCTCCCTCACATTGACGAATTAACACACAATTTGCGTCCATATGTAATACTCTGGATTCCCTGCATTGTCCTTCTAAATCGAGATACGTTTCTACGGAAACGATTGGATTTTCTTTGGGGTTCCGAGTATCTCTTTTCCGATGCATTATTCCTCCTTTACTGAATCCCTCGCTAACTCACATTGACGATTAACACACAATTTGCGTCCATATGAAATACTCTGGATTCCCTGAATTGTCGTTCTAAATCGAGATACGTTTCTACGGAAACGATAGGATTTTCTTTGGGGTTCCGAGTATCTCTTTTCCGATGCATTATTCCTCCTTTACTGCATCCCTCGCTCCCTCACATTGGCGAATTAACACACAATTTGCGTCCATATGAAATACTCTGGATTCCCTGCATTGCCCTTCTAAATCGGGATTCGTTTCCACGGAAACGACAGGATTTTCTTTGGGGTTCTGAGTATCTCTTTTCCGATGCATTATTCCTCCTTTACTGCATCCCTCGCTCCCTCACATTGCCGAATTAACACACAAATTCCGTCCATATGAAATACTCTATGTTCCCTGCATTATCATTCTAAATCGAGATACGTTTCTACGGAAACGATAGGATTTTCTTTTGGGAGTCGTGTATCTCTTTTCCGATGCATTATACCTCCTTTACTGCATCCCTCGCTAACTCACATTGACGAATTAACACACAATTTGCGTCCATATGAAATACTCTGGATTCCTTGCATTGTCCTTCTAAATCGAGATACGTTTCTACGGAAACGATAGGATTTTCTTTGGGGTTCCGAGTATCTCTTTTCCGATGCATTATTCCTCCTTTACTGCATCCCTCGCTCCCTCACATTGACGAATTAACACACAATTTGCGTCCATATGAAATACTCTGGATTCCCTGCATTGTCCTTCTAAATCGGGATTCGTTTCTACGGAAAAGACAGGATTTTCTTTGGGGTTCCGTGTATCTCTTTTCCGATGCATTATTCCTCCTTTCTGCATCCCTCGCTCCCTCACATTGCCGAATTAACACACAAATTGCGTCCATATGAAATACTCTGGGTTCCCTGCATTATCTTTCTAAATCGAGATACGTTTCTACGTAAACGATAGGATTTTCTTTTGGAAGTCGAGTATCTCTTTTCCGACGCATTATTCCTCCTTTACTGCATCCCTCGCTCCCTGACATTGACGAATTAACACACAATTTGCGTCCATATGAAATACTCTGGATTCCCTGCATTGTCCTTCTAAATCGAGATACGTTTCTACGGAAACGATAGGATTTTCTTTGGGTTTCCGAGTATCTCTTTTCCGATGCATTATTCCTCCTTTACTGCATCCCTCGCTCCCTCACATTGACGAATTAACACACAATTTGCGTCCATATGTAATACTCTGGATTCCCTGCATTGTCCTTCTAAATCAAGATACGTTTCTACGGAAACGATAGGATTTTCTTTGGGGTTCCGAGTATCTCTTTTCCGATGCATTATTCCTCCTTTACTGCATCCCTCGCTCCCTCACATTGACGAATTAACACACAATTTGCGTCCATGTGAAATACTCAGGATTCCCTGCATTGTCCTTCTAAATCGAGAAACGTTTCTACGGAAACGATAGGATTTTCTTTGGGGTTCCAAGTATCTCTTTTCCGATGCATTATTCCTCCTATACTGCATCCCTCGCTCCCTCACATTGGCGAATTAACACACAATTTGCGTCCATATGAAATACTCTGGATTCCCAGCATTGTCCTTCTAAATCGGGATTCGTTTCTACGGAGACGACAGGATTTTGTTTGGGGTTCCGAGTATCTCTTTTCCGATGCATTATTCCTCCTTTACTGCATCCCTCGCTCCCTCACATTGCCGAATTAACACACAAATTGCGTCTATATGAAATACTCTGTGTTCCCTGCATTATCTTTCTAAATCGAGATACGTTTCTACGGAAACGATAGGATTTTCTTTTGGGAGTCGAGTAGCTCTTTTCCGATGCATTATTCCTCCTTTACTGCATCCCTCGCTCCCTCACATTGACGAATTAACACACAATTTGCGTCCATATGAAATACTCTGGATTCCCTGCATTGTCCTTCTAAATCGAGATACGTTTCTACGGAAACGATAGGATTTTCTTTGGGGTTCCGAGTATCTCTTTTCCGATGCATTATTCCTCGTTTACTGCATCCCTCGCTTCCTCGTCATTGACGAATTAACACACAATTTGCGTCCATATGGAATACTCTGGATTCCCTGCATTGTCCTTCTAAATCGAGATACGTTTCTACGGAAACGATAGGATTTACTTTGGGGTTCCGAGTAACTCTTTTCCGATGCATTATTCCTCCTTTACTGCATCCCTCGCTCCCTGACATTGACGAATTAACACACAATTTGCGTCCATATGAAATACTCTGGATTCCCTGCATTGTCCTTCTAAATCGAGATACGTTTCTATGGAAACGATAGGATTTTCTTTGGGTTTCCGAGTATCTCTTTTCGGATGCATTATTCCTCCTTTACTGCATCCCTCGCTCCCTCACATTGACGAATTAACACACTATTTGCGTCCATATGTAATACTCTGGATTCCCTGCATTGTCCTTCTAAATCGAGATACGTTTCTACGGAAACGATAGGATTTTCTTTGGGGTTCCGAGTATCTCTTTTCCGATGCATTATTCCTCCTTTACTGCATCCCTCGTCCCTCACATTGACGAATTAACACACATTTTGCGTCCATATGAAATACTCTGGATTCCCTGCATTGTCATTCTAAATCGGGATTCGTTTCTACGGAAAAGACAGGATTTTCTTTGGGGTTCCGAGTATCTCTTTTCCGATGCATTATTCCTCCTTTCTGCATCCCTCGTTCCCTCACATTGCCGAATTAACACACAAATTGCGTCCATATGAAATACTCTTGGTTCCCTGCATTATCTTTTATAATCGAGATACGTTTTTACGTAAACGATAGGATTTTCTTTTGGGAGTCGAGTATCTCTTTTCCGATGCATTATTCCTCCTTTACTGCATCCCTCGCTAACTCACATTGACGAATTAACACACAATTTGCGTCCATATGAAATACTCTGGATTTCCTGCATTGTCCTTCTAAATCGAGATACGTTTCTATGGAAACGATGGGATTTTCTTTGGGGTTCCGAGTATCTCTTTTCCGATGCATTATTCCTCCTTTACTGCATCACTCGCTCCCTCACATTGACGAATTAACACACAATTTGCGTCCATATGAAATATTCTGGATTCCCTGCATTGTCCTTCTAAATCAAGATACGTTTCTACGGAAACGATTGGATTTTCTTTGGGGTTCCGAGTATCTCTTTTCCGATGCATTATTCCTCCTTTACTGCATCCCTCGCTCCCTCACATTGGCGAATTAACACACAATTTGCGTCCATATGAAATACTCTGGATTCCCAGCATTGTCCTTCTAAATCGGGATTCGTTTCTACGGAAACGACAGGATTTTGTTTGGGGTTCCGAGTATCTCTTTTCCGATGCATTATTCCTCCTTTACTGCATCCCTCGCTCCCTCACATTGCCGAATTACCACACAAATTGCGTCCATATGAAATACTCTGTGTTCCCTGCATTATCTTTCTAAATCGAGATACGTTTCTACGGAAACGATAGGATTTTCTTTTGGGAGTCGAGTATCTCTTTTCCGATGCATTATTCCTCCTTTACTGCATCCCTCGCTCCCTCACATTGACGAATTAACACACAATTTGCGTCCATATGAAATACTCTGGATTCCCTGCATTGTCCGTCTAAATCGAGATACGTTTCCACGGAAACGATAGGATTTTCTTTGGGGTTCCGAGTATCTCTTTTCCGATGCATTATTCCTCCTTTACTGCATCCCTCGCTTCCTCCTCATTGACGAATTAACACACAATTTGCGTCCATATGAAATACTCTGGATTCCCTGCATTGTCCTTCTAAATCGAGATACGTTTCTACGGAAACGATAGGATTTTCTTTGGGGTTCCGAGTATCTCTTTTCCGATGCATTATTCCTCCTTTACTGCATCCCTCGCTCCCTGACATTGACGAATTAACACACAATTTGCGTCCATATGAAATACTCTGGATTCCCTGCATTGTCCTTCTAAATCGAGATACGTTTCTATGGAAACGATAGGATTTTCTTTGGGTTTCCGAGTATCTCTTTTCCGATGCATTATTCCTCCTTTACTGCATCCCTCGCTCCCTCACATTGACGAATTAACACACAATTTGCGTCCATATGTAATACTCTGGATTCCCTGCATTGTCCTTCTAAATCGAGATACGTTTCTACGGATACGATAGGATTTTCTTTGGGGTTCCGAGTATCTCTTTTCCGATGCATTATTCCTCCTTTACTGCATCCCTCGCTCCCTCACATTGACGAATTAACACACAATTTGCGTCCATATGAAATACTCAGGATTCCCTGGATTGTCCTTCTAAATCGAGATACGTTTCTACGGAAACGATAGGATTTTCTTTGGGGTTCCGAGTATCTCTTTTCCGATGCATTATTCCTCCTTTACTGCATCCCTCGCTCCCTGACATTGACGAATTAACACACAATTTGCGTCCATATGAAATACTCTGGATTCCCTGCATTGTTCTTCTATATCGAGATTCGTTTCTACGGAAACGATAGGATTTTCTTTGGGTTTCCGAGTATCTCTTTTCCGATGCATTATTCCTCCTCTACTGCATCCCTCGCTCCCTCACATTGACGAATTAACACACAATTTGCGTCCATATGTAATACTCTGGATTCCCTGCATTGTCCTTCTAAATCGAGATACGTTTCTACGGAAACGATTGGATTTTCTTTGGGGTTCCGAGTATCTCTTTTCCGATGCATTATTCCTCCTTTACTGAATCCCTCGCTAACTCACATTGACGATTAACACACAATTTGCGTCCATATGAAATACTCTGGATTCCCTGAATTGTCGTTCTAAATCGAGATACGTTTCTACGGAAACGATAGGATTTTCTTTGGGGTTCCGAGTATCTCTTTTCCGATGCATTATTCCTCCTTTACTGCATCCCTCGCTCCCTCACATTGGCGAATTAACACACAATTTGCGTCCATATGAAATACTCTGGATTCCCTGCATTGCCCTTCTAAATCGGGATTCGTTTCCACGGAAACGACAGGATTTTCTTTGGGGTTCTGAGTATCTCTTTTCCGATGCATTATTCCTCCTTTACTGCATCCCTCGCTCCCTCACATTGCCGAATTAACACACAAATTCCGTCCATATGAAATACTCTATGTTCCCTGCATTATCATTCTAAATCGAGATACGTTTCTACGGAAACGATAGGATTTTCTTTTGGGAGTCGTGTATCTCTTTTCCGATGCATTATACCTCCTTTACTGCATCCCTCGCTAACTCACATTGACGAATTAACACACAATTTGCGTCCATATGAAATACTCTGGATTCCTTGCATTGTCCTTCTAAATCGAGATACGTTTCTACGGAAACGATAGGATTTTCTTTGGGGTTCCGAGTATCTCTTTTCCGATGCATTATTCCTCCTTTACTGCATCCCTCGCTCCCTCACATTGACGAATTAACACACAATTTGCGTCCATATGAAATACTCTGGATTCCCTGCATTGTCCTTCTAAATCGGGATTCGTTTCTACGGAAAAGACAGGATTTTCTTTGGGGTTCCGTGTATCTCTTTTCCGATGCATTATTCCTCCTTTCTGCATCCCTCGCTCCCTCACATTGCCGAATTAACACACAAATTGCGTCCATATGAAATACTCTGGGTTCCCTGCATTATCTTTCATAATCGAGATACGTTTCTACGTAATCGATAGGATTTTCTTTTGGGAGTCGAGTATCTCTTTTCCGATGCATTATTCCTCCTTTACTGCATCCCTCGCTAACTCACATTGACGAATTAACACACAATTTGCGTCCATATGAAATACTCTGGATTCCCTGCATTGTCCTTCTAAATCGAGATACGTTTCTACGGAAACGATAGGATTTTCTTTGGGGTTCCGAGTATCTCTTTTCCGATGCATTATTCCTCCTTTACTGCATCACTCGCTCCCTCACATTGACGAATTAAAACACAATTTGCGTCCATATGAAATACTCTGGATTCCCTGCATTGTCCTTCTAAATCAAGATACGTTTCTACGGAAACGATAGGATTTTCTTTGGGGTTCCGAGTATCTCTTTTCCGATGCATTATTCCTCCTTTACTGCATCCCTCGCTCCCTCACATTGACGAATTAACACACAATTTGCGTCCATATGAAATACTCTGGATTCCCTGCATTGTCCTTCTAAATCGAGATACGTTTCTACGGAAACGATAGGATTTTCTTTGGGGTTCCGCGTATCTCTTTTCCGATGCATTATTCCTCCTTTACTGCATCCCTCACTTCCTCCTCATTGACGAATTAACACACAATTTGCGTCCATATGAAATACTCTGGATTCCCTGCATTGTCCTTCTAAATCGAGATACGTTTCTACGGAAACGATAGGATTTTCTTTGGGGTTCCGAGTATCTCTTTTCCGATGCATTATTCCTCCTTTACTGCATCCCGCGCTCCCTCACATTGACGAATTAACACACAATTTGCGTCCATATGAAATACTCTGGATTCCCTGCATTGTCCTTCTAAATCGAGATACGTTTCTACGGAAACGATAGGATTTTCTTTGGGTTTCCGAGTATCTCTTTTCCGATGCATTATTCCTCCTTTACTGCATCCCTCGCTCCCTCACATTGCCGAATTAACACACAAATTGCGTCCATATGAAATACTCTGTGTTCCCTGCATTATCTTTCTAAATCGAGATACGTTTCTATGGAAACGATAGGATTTTCTTTTGGGAGTCGAGTATCTCTTTTCCGATGCATTATTCCTCCTTTACTGCATCCCTCGCTCCCTCACATTGACGAATTAACACACAATTTGCGTCCATATGAAATACTCTGGATTCCCTGCATTGTCCTTCTAAATCGAGATACGTTTCTACGGAAACGATAGGATTTTCTTTGGGGTTCCGAGTATCTCTTTTCCGATGCAATATTCTTCCTTTACTGCATCCCTCGCTCCCTCACATTGACGAATTAACACACAATTTGCGTCCATATGAAATACTCTGGATTCCCTGCATTGTCCTTCTAAATCGAGATACGTTTCTACGGAAACGATAGGATTTTCTTTGGGGTTCCGAGTATTTCTTTTCCGATGCATTATTCCTCCTTTACTGCATCCCTCGCTCCCTCACATTGACGAATTAACACACAATTTGCGTCCATATGAAATACTCTGGATTCCCTGCATTGTCCTTCTAAATCAAGATACGTTTCTACGGAAACGATAGGATTTTCTTTGGGGTTCCGAGTATCTCTTTTCCGATGCATTATTCCTCCTTTACTGCATCCCTCGCTCCCTCACATTGACGAATTAACACACAATTTGCGTCCATATGAAATACTCTGGATTCCCTGCATTGTCCTTCTAAACCGACATACGTTTCTACGGAAGCGATAGGATTTTCTTTGGGGTTCCGAGTATCTCTTTTCCGATGCATTATTCCTCCTTTACTGCATCCCTCGCTCCCTCACATTGGCGAATTAACACAAATTTGCGTCCATATGAAATACTCTGGATTCCCTGCATTGCCCTTCTAAATCGGGATTCGTTTCTACGGAAACGACAGGATTTTCTTTGGGGTTCTGAGTATCTCTTTTCCGATGCATTATTCCTCCTTTACTGCATCCCTCGCTCCCTCACATTGGCGAATTAACACTCAATTTGCGTCCATATGAAATACTCTGGATTCCCTGCATTGTCTTTCTAAATCGGGATTCGTTTCTACGGAAACGACAGGATTTTGTTTGGGGTTCCGAGTATCTCTTTTCCGATGCATTATTCCTCCTTTACTGCATCCCTCGCTCCCTCACATTGCCGAATTAACACACAAATTGCGTCCATATGAAATACTCTGTGTTCCCTGCATTATCTTTCTAAATCGAGATACGTTTCTACGGAAACGATAGGATTTTCTTTTGGGAGTCGAGTATCTCTTTTCCGATGCATTATTCCTCCTTTACTGCATCCCTCGCTCCCTCACATTGACGAATTAACACACAATTTGCGTCCATATGAAATACTCTGGATTCCCTGCATTGTCCTTCTAAATCGAGATACGTTTCTACGGAAACGATAGGATTTTCTTTGGGGTTCCGAGTATCTCTTTTCCGATGCATTATTCCTCCTTTACTGCATCCCTCGCTCCCTCACATTGACGAATTAACACACAATTTGCGTCCATATGAAATACTCAGGATTCCCTGCATTGTCCTTCTAAATCGGTATTCGTTTCTACGGAAAAGACAGGATTTTCTTTGGGGTACCGAGTATCTCTTTTCCGATGCATTATTCCTCCTTTCTGCATCCCTCGCTCCCTCACATTGCCGAATTAACACACAAATTGCGTCCATATGAAATACTCTGGGTTCCCTGCATTATCTTTCATAATCGAGATACGTTTCTACGTAAACGATAGGATTTTCTTTTGGGAGTCGAGTATCTCTTTTCCGATGCATTATTCCTCCTTTACTGCATCCCTCGCTTCCTCCTCATTGACGAATTAACACACAATTTGCGTCCATATGAAATACTCTGGATTCCCTGCATTGTCCTTCTAAATCGAGATACGTTTCTACGGAAACGATAGGATTTTCTTTGGGGTTCCGAGTATCTCTTTGCCGATGCATTATTCCTCCTTTACTGCATCCCTCGCTCCCTGACATTGACGAATTAATACACAATTTGCGTCCATATGAAATACTCTGGATTCCCTGCATTGTCCTTCTAAATCGAGATACGTTTCTACGGAAACGATAGGATTTTCTTTGGGTTTCCGAGTATCTCTTTTCCGATGCATTATTCCTCCTTTACTGCATCCCTCGCTCCCTCACATTGACCAATTAACACACAATTTGCGTCCATATGCAATACTCTGGATTCCCTGCATTGTCCTCCTAAATCGAGATACGTTTCTACGGAAACGATAGGATTTTCTTTGGGGTTCCGAGTATCTCTTTGCCGATGCATTATTCCTCCTTTACTGCATCCCTCGCTCCCTGACATTGACGAATTAATACACAATTTGCGTCCATATGAAATACTCTGGATTCCCTGCATTGTCCTTCTAAATCGAGATACGTTTCTACGTAATCGATAGGATTTTCTTTTGGGAGTCGAGTATCTCTTTTCCGATGCATTATTCCTCCTTTACTGCATCCCTCGCTAACTCACATTGACGAATTAACACACAATTTGCGTCCATATGAAATACTCTGGATTCCCTGCATTGTCCTTCTAAATCGAGATACGTTTCTACGGAAACGATAGGATTTTCTTTGGGGTTCCGAGTATCTCTTTTCCGATGCATTATTCCTCCTTTACTGCATCACTCGCTCCCTCACATTGACGAATTAAAACACAATTTGCGTCCATATGAAATACTCTGGATTCCCTGCATTGTCCTTCTAAATCAAGATACGTTTCTACGGAAACGATAGGATTTTCTTTGGGGTTCCGAGTATCTCTTTTCCGATGCATTATTCCTCCTTTACTGCATCCCTCGCTCCCTCACATTGACGAATTAACACACAATTTGCGTCCATATGAAATACTCTGGATTCCCTGCATTGTCCTTCTAAATCGAGATACGTTTCTACGGAAACGATAGGATTTTCTTTGGGGTTCCGCGTATCTCTTTTCCGATGCATTATTCCTCCTTTACTGCATCCCTCACTTCCTCCTCATTGACGAATTAACACACAATTTGCGTCCATATGAAATACTCTGGATTCCCTGCATTGTCCTTCTAAATCGAGATACGTTTCTACGGAAACGATAGGATTTTCTTTGGGGTTCCGAGTATCTCTTTTCCGATGCATTATTCCTCCTTTACTGCATCCCGCGCTCCCTCACATTGACGAATTAACACACAATTTGCGTCCATATGAAATACTCTGGATTCCCTGCATTGTCCTTCTAAATCGAGATACGTTTCTACGGAAACGATAGGATTTTCTTTGGGTTTCCGAGTATCTCTTTTCCGATGCATTATTCCTCCTTTACTGCATCCCTCGCTCCCTCACATTGCCGAATTAACACACAAATTGCGTCCATATGAAATACTCTGTGTTCCCTGCATTATCTTTCTAAATCGAGATACGTTTCTATGGAAACGATAGGATTTTCTTTTGGGAGTCGAGTATCTCTTTTCCGATGCATTATTCCTCCTTTACTGCATCCCTCGCTCCCTCACATTGACGAATTAACACACAATTTGCGTCCATATGAAATACTCTGGATTCCCTGCATTGTCCTTCTAAATCGAGATACGTTTCTACGGAAACGATAGGATTTTCTTTGGGGTTCCGAGTATCTCTTTTCCGATGCAATATTCTTCCTTTACTGCATCCCTCGCTCCCTCACATTGACGAATTAACACACAATTTGCGTCCATATGAAATACTCTGGATTCCCTGCATTGTCCTTCTAAATCGAGATACGTTTCTACGGAAACGATAGGATTTTCTTTGGGGTTCCGAGTATTTCTTTTCCGATGCATTATTCCTCCTTTACTGCATCCCTCGCTCCCTCACATTGACTAATTAACACACAATTTGCGTCCATATGAAATACTCTGGATTCCCTGCATTGTCCTTCTAAATCAAGATACGTTTCTACGGAAACGATAGGATTTTCTTTGGGGTTCCGAGTATCTCTTTTCCGATGCATTATTCCTCCTTTACTGCATCCCTCGCTCCCTCACATTGACGAATTAACACACAATTTGCGTCCATATGAAATACTCTGGATTCCCTGCATTGTCCTTCTAAACCGACATACGTTTCTACGGAAGCGATAGGATTTTCTTTGGGGTTCCGAGTATCTCTTTTCCGATGCATTATTCCTCCTTTACTGCATCCCTCGCTCCCTCACATTGGCGAATTAACACAAATTTGCGTCCATATGAAATACTCTGGATTCCCTGCATTGCCCTTCTAAATCGGGATTCGTTTCTACGGAAACGACAGGATTTTCTTTGGGGTTCTGAGTATCTCTTTTCCGATGCATTATTCCTCCTTTACTGCATCCCTCGCTCCCTCACATTGGCGAATTAACACACAATTTGCGTCCATATGAAATACTCTGGATTCCCTGCATTGTCTTTCTAAATCGGGATTCGTTTCTACGGAAACGACAGGATTTTGTTTGGGGTTCCGAGTATCTCTTTTCCGATGCATTATTCCTCCTTTACTGCATCCCTCGCTCCCTCACATTGCCGAATTAACACACAAATTGCGTCCATATGAAATACTCTGTGTTCCCTGCATTATCTTTCTAAATCGAGATACGTTTCTACGGAAACGATAGGATTTTCTTTTGGGAGTCGAGTATCTCTTTTCCGATGCATTATTCCTCCTTTACTGCATCCCTCGCTCCCTCACATTGACGAATTAACACACAATTTGCGTCCATATGAAATACTCTGGATTCCCTGCATTGTCCTTCTAAATCGAGATACGTTTCTACGGAAACGATAGGATTTTCTTTGGGGTTCCGAGTATCTCTTTTCCGATGCATTATTCCTCCTTTACTGCATCCCTCGCTCCCTCACATTGACGAATTAACACACAATTTGCGTCCATATGAAATACTCAGGATTCCCTGCATTGTCCTTCTAAATCGGTATTCGTTTCTACGGAAAAGACAGGATTTTCTTTGGGGTACCGAGTATCTCTTTTCCGATGCATTATTCCTCCTTTCTGCATCCCTCGCTCCCTCACATTGCCGAATTAACACACAAATTGCGTCCATATGAAATACTCTGGGTTCCCTGCATTATCTTTCATAATCGAGATACGTTTCTACGTAAACGATAGGATTTTCTTTTGGGAGTCGAGTATCTCTTTTCCGATGCATTATTCCTCCTTTACTGCATCCCTCGCTTCCTCCTCATTGACGAATTAACACACAATTTGCGTCCATATGAAATACTCTGGATTCCCTGCATTGTCCTTCTAAATCGAGATACGTTTCTACGGAAACGATAGGATTTTCTTTGGGGTTCCGAGTATCTCTTTGCCGATGCATTATTCCTCCTTTACTGCATCCCTCGCTCCCTGACATTGACGAATTAATACACAATTTGCGTCCATATGAAATACTCTGGATTCCCTGCATTGTCCTTCTAAATCGAGATACGTTTCTACGGAAACGATAGGATTTTCTTTGGGTTTCCGAGTATCTCTTTTCCGATGCATTATTCCTCCTTTACTGCATCCCTCGCTCCCTCACATTGACCAATTAACACACAATTTGCGTCCATATGCAATACTCTGGATTCCCTGCATTGTCCTCCTAAATCGAGATACGTTTCTACGGAAACGATAGGATTTTCTTTGGGGTTCCGAGTATCTCTTTTCCGATGCATTATTCCTCCTTTACTGCATCCCTCGCTCCCTCACATTGACGAATTAACACACAATTTGCGTCCATATGAAATACTCAGGATTCCCTGCATTGTCCTTCTAAATCGAGATACGTTTCTACGGAAACGATAGGATTTTCTTTGGGGTTCCAAGTATCTCTTTTCCGATGCATTATTCCTCCTTTACTGCATCCCTCGCTAACTCACATTGACGAATTAACACACAATTTGCGTCCATATGAAATACTCTGGATTCCCTGCATTGTCCTTCTAAATCGAGATACGTTTCTACGGAAACGATAGGATTTTCTTTGGGGTTCCGAGTATCTCTTTTCCGATGCATTATTCCTCCTTTACTGCATCCCTCGCTCCCTCACATTGGCGAATTAACACACAATTTGCGTCCATATGAAATACTCTGGATTCCCTGCATTGCCCTTCTAAATCGGGATTCGTTTCTACGGAAACGACAGGATTTTCTTTGGGGTTCCGAGTATCTCTTTTGCGATGCATTTTTCCTCCTTTACTGCATCCCTCGCTCCCTCACATTGGCGAATTAACACACAATTTGCGTCCATATGAAATACTCTGGATTCCCTGCATTGTCCTTCTAAATCGGGATTCGTTTCTACGGAAACGACAGGATTTTGGTTGGGTTCCGAGTATCTCTTTTCCGATGCATTATTCCTCCTTTACTGCATCCCTCGCTCCCTCACATTGCCGAATTAACACACAAATTGCGTCCATATGAAATACTCTGTGTTCCCTGCATTATCTTTCTAAATCGAGATACGTTTCTACGGAAGCGATAGGATTTTCTTTTGGGAGTCGAGTATCTCTTTTCCGATGCATTATTCCTCCTTTACTGCATCCCTCGCTCCCTCACATTGAAGAATTAACACACAATTTGCGTCCATATGAAATACTCTGGATTCCCTGCATTGTCCTACTAAATCGAGATACGTTTCTACGGAAACGATAGGATTTTCTTTGGGTTTCCGAGTATCTCTTTTCCGATGCATTATTCCTCCTTTACTGCATCCCTCGCTCCCTCACATTGACGAATTAACACACAATTTGCGTCCATATGAAATACTCTGGATTCCCTGCATTGTCCTTCTAAATCGGGATTCGTTTCTACGGAAACGACAGGATTTTGTTTGGGGTACCGAGTATCTCTTTTCCGATGCATTATTCCTCCTGTACTGCATCCCTCGCTCCCTCACATTGCCGAATTAACACACAAATTGCGTCCATATGAAATACTCTGTGTTCCCTGCATTATCTTTCTAAATCGAGATACGTTTCTACGGAAACGATAGGATTTTCTTTTGGGAGTCGAGTATCTCTTTTCCGATGCATTATTCCTCCTTTACTGCATCCCTCGCTCTCTCACATTGACGAATTAACACACAATCTGCGTCTATATGAAATACTCTGGATTCCCTGCATTGTCCTTCTAAATCGAGATACGTTTCTACGGAAACGATAGGATTTTCTTTGGGGTTCCGAGTATCTCTTTTCTGATGCATTATTCCTCCTTTCTGCATCCCTCGCTCGCTCCCTCACATTGCCGAATTAACACACAAATTGCGTCCATATGAAATACTCTGGATTCCCTGCATTGTCCTTCTAAATCGGGATTCGTTTCTACGGAAACGACAGGATTTTGTTTGGGGTTCCGAGTATCTCTTTTCCGATGCATTATTCCTCCTGTACTGCATCCCTCGCTCCCTCACATTGCCGAATTAACACACAAATTGCGTCCATATGAAATACTCTGTGTTCCCTGCATTATCTGTCTAAATCGAGATACGTTTCTACGGAAACGATAGGATTTTCTTTTGGGAGTCGAGTACCTCTTTTCCGATGCATTATTCCTCCTTTACTGCATCCCTCGCTCCCTCACATTGGCGAATTATCACACAATTTGCGTCCATATGAAAAACTCTGGATTCCCTGCATTGCCCTTCTAAATCGGGATTCGTTTCTACGGAAACGACAGGATTTTCTTTGGGGTTCCGAGTATCTCTTTTGCGATGCATTATTCCTCCTTTACTGCATCCCTCGCTCCCTCACATTGGCGAATTAACACACAATTTGCGTCCATATCAAATACTCTGGATTCCCTGCATTGTCCTTCTAAATCGGGATTCGTTTCTACGGAAACGACAGGAGTTTGGTTGGGTTCCGAGTATCTCTTTTCCGATGCATTATTCCTCCTTTACTGCATCCCTCGCTCCCTCACATTGCAGAATTAACACACAAATTGCGTCCATATGAAATACTCTGTGTTCCCTGCATTATCTTTCTAAATCGCGATACGTTTCTACGGAAGCGATAGGATTTTCTTTTGGGAGTCGAGTATCTCTTTTCCGATGCATTATTCCTCCTTTACTGCATCCCTCGCTCCCTCACATTGACGAATTAACACACAATTTGCGTCCATATGAAATACTCTGGATTCCCTGCATTGTCCTTCTAAATCGAGATACGTTTCTACGGAAACGATAGGATTTTCTTTGGGTTTCCGAGTATCTCTTTTCCGATGCATTATTCCTCCTTTACTGCATCCCTCGCTCCCTCACATTGACGAATTAACACACAATTTGCGTCCATATGAAATACTCTGGATTCCCTGCATTGTCCTTCTAAATCGGGATTCGTTTCAACGGAAACGACAGGATTTTTTTTGGGGTTCCGAGTATCTCTTTTCCGATGCTTTATTCCTCCTTTACTGCATCCCTCGCTCCCTCACATTGCCGAATTAACACACAAATTGCGTCCATATGAAATACTCTGTGTTCCCTGCATTATCTTTCTAAATCGAGATACGTTTCTACGGAAACGAGAGGATTTTCTTTTGGGAGTCGAGTATCTCTTTTCCGATGCATTATTCCTCCTTTACTGCATCCCTCGCTCTCTCACATTGACGAATTAACACACAATCTGCGTCCATATGAAATACTCTGGATTCCCTGCATTGTCCTTCTAAATCGAGATACGTTTCTACGGAAACGATAGGATTTTCTTTGGGGTTCCGAGTATCTCTTTTCCGATGCATTATTCCTCCTTTCTGCGTCCCTCGCTCGCTCCCTCACATTGCCGAATTAACACACAAATTGCGTCCATATGAAATACTCTGGGTTCCCTGCATTATATTTCTAAATCGAGTTCCGTTTCTACGTAAACGATAGGATTTTCTTTTGGGAGTCGAGTATCTCTTTTCCGATGCATTATAACTCCTTTACTGCATCCCTCGCTCCCTCACATTGACGAATTAACACACAATTTGCGTTTATATGAAATACTCTGGATTCCCTGCATTGTCCTTCTAAATCGAGATACGTTTCTACGGAAACGATAGGATTTTCTTTGGGGTTCCGAGTATCTCTTTTCCGATGCATTATTCCACCTTTACTGCATCCCTCGCTCCCTCACATTGACGAATTAACACACAATTTGCGTCCATATGAAATACTCTGGATTCCCTGCATTGTCCTTCTAAATCAAGATACGTTTCTACGGAAACGATAGGATTTTCTTTGGGGTTCCGAGTATCTCTTTTCCGATGCATTATTCCTCCTTTACTGCATCCCTCGCTCCCTCACATTGACGAATTAACACACAATTTGCGTCCATATGAAATACTGTGGATTCCCTGCATTTTCCTTTTAAATCGAGATACGTTTCTACGGAAACGATAGGATTTTCTTTGGGGTTCCGCGTATCTCTTTTCCGATGCATTATTCCTCCTTTACTGCATCCCTCGCACCCTGACATTGACGAATTAATACACAATTTGCGTCCATATGAAATACTGTGGATTCCCTGCATTGTCCTTCTAAATCGAGATACGTTTCTACGGAAACGATAGGATTTTCTTTGGGTTTCCGAGTATCGCTTTTCCGATGCATTATTCCTCCTTTACTGCATCCCTCGCTCCCTCACATTGTCGAATTAATACACAATTTGCGTCCATATGAAATACTCTGGATTCCCTGCATTGTCCTTCTAAATCGAGATACGTTTCTACGGAAACGATAGGATTTTCTTTGGGGTTCCGCGTATCTCTTTTCCGATGCATTATTCCTCCTTTACTGCATCCCTCGCTTCCTCCTCATTGACGAATTAACACACAATTTGCGTCCATATGAAATACTCTGGATTCCCTGCATTGTCCTTCTAAATCGAGATACGTTTCTACGGAAACGATAGGATTTTCTTTGGGGTTCCGAGTATCTCTTTTCCGATGCATTATTCCTCCTTTACTGCATCCCTCGCTCCCTGACATTGACGAATTAATACACAATTTGCGTCCATATGAAATACTCTGGATTCCCTGCATTGTCCTTCTAAATCGAGATACGTTTCTACGGAAACGATAGGATTTTCTTAGGGTTTCCGAGTATCTCTTTTCCGATGCATTATTCCTCCTTTACTGCATCCCTCGCTCCCTCACATTGACGAATTAACACACAATTTGCGTCCATATGTAATACTCTGGATTCCCAGCATTGTCCTCCTAAATCGAGATACGTTTCTACGGAAACGATAGGATTTTCTTTGGGGTTCCGAGTATCTCTTTTCCGATGCATTATTCCTCCTGTACTGCATCCCTCGCTCCCTCACATTGACGAATTAACACACAATTTGCGTCCATATGAAATACTCAGGATTCCCTGCATTGTCCTTCTAAATCGAGATACGTTTCTACGGAAACGATAGGATTTTCTTTGGCGTTCCAAGTATCTCTTTTCCGATGCATTATTCCTCCTTTACTGCATCCCTCGCTAACTCACATTGACGAATTAACACACAATTTGCGTCCATATGAAATACTCTGGATTCCCTGCATTGTCCTTCTAAATCGAGATACGTTTCTACGGAAACGATAGGATTTTCTTTGGGGTTCCGAGTATCTCTTTTCCGATGCATTATTCCTCCTTTACTGCATCCCTCGCTCCCTCACATTGGCGAATTAACACACAATTTGCGTCCATATGAAATACTCTGGATTCCCTGCATTGCCCTTCTAAATCGGGATTCGTTTCTACGGAAACGACAGGACTTTCTTTGGGGTTCCGAGTATCTCTTTTGCGATGCATTATTCCTCATTTACTGCATCCCTCGCTTCCTCACATTGGCGAATTAACACACAATTTGCGTCCATATGAAATACTCTGGATTCCCTGCATTGTCCTTCTAAATCGGGATTCGTTTCTACGGAAACGACAGGATTTTGGTTGGGTTCCGAGTATCTCTTTTCCGATGCATTATTCCTCCTTTACTGCATCCCTCGCTCCCTCACATTGACGAATTAACACACAAATTGCGTCCATATGAAATACTCTGTGTTCCCTGCATTATCTTTCTAAATCGAGATACGTTTCTACGGAAGCGATAGGATTTTCTTTTGGGAGTCGAGTATCTCTTTTCCGATGCATTATTCCTCCTTTACTGCATCCCTCGCTCCCTCACATTGACGAAGTAACACACAATTTGCGTCCATATGAAATACTCTGGATTCCCTGCATTGTCCTTCTAAATCGAGATACGTTTCTACGGAAACGATAGGATTTTCTTTGGGTTTCCGAGTATCTCTTTTCCGATGCATTATTCCTCCTTTACTGCATCCCTCGCTCCCTCACATTGACGAATTAACACACAATTTGCGTCCATATGAAATACTCGGGATTCCCTGCATTGTCCTTCTAAATCGGGATTCGTTTCTACGGAAACGACAGGATTTTGTTTGGGGTTCCTAGTATCTCTTTTCCGATGCATTATTCCTCCTGTACTGCATCCCTCGCTCCCTCACATTGCCGAATTAACACACAAATTGCGTCCATATGAAATACTCTGTGTTCCCTGCATTATCTTTCTAAATCGAGATACGTTTCTACGGAAACGATAGGATTTTCTTTTGGGAGTCGTTTATCTCTTTTCCGATGCATTATTCCTCCTTTACTGCACCCCTCGCTCCCTCACATTGGCGAATTAACACACAATTTGCGTCCATATGAAATACTCTGGATTCCCTGCATTGCCCTTCTAAATCGGGATTCGTTTCTACGGAAACGACAGGATTTTCTTTGGGGTTCCGAGTATCTCTTTTGCGAAGCATTATTCCTCCTTTACTGCATCCCTCGCTCCCTCACATTGGCGAATTAACACACAATTTGCGTCCATATGAAATACTCTGGATTCCCTGCATTGTCCTTCTAAATCGGGATTCGTTTCTACGGAAACGACAGGATTTTGGTTGGGTTCCGAGTATCTCTTTTCCGATGCATTATTCCTCCTTTACTGCATCCCTCGCTCCCTCACATTGCAGAATTAACACACAAATTGCGTCCATATGAAATACTCTGTGTTCCCTGCATTATCTTTCTAAATCGGGATACGTTTCTACGGAAGCGATAGGATTTTCTTTTGGGAGTCGAGGATCTCTTTTCCGATGCATTATTCCTCCTTTACTGCATCCCTCGCTCCCTCACATTGACGAATTAACACACAATTTGCGTCCATATGGAATACTCTGGATTCCCTGCATTGTCCTTCTAAATCGAGATACGTTTCTACGGATACGATAGGATTTTCTTTGTGTTTCCGAGTATGTCTTTTCCGATGCATTATTCCTCCTTTACTGCATCCCTCGCTCCCTCACATTGACGAATTAACACACAATTTGCGTCCATATGAAATACTCTGGATTCCCTGCATTGTCCTTCTAAATCGGGATTCGTTTCTACGGAAACGACAGGATTTTGTTTGGGGTTCCGAGTATCTCTTTTCCGATGCTTTATTCCTCCTTTACTGCATCCCTCGCTCCCTCACATTGCCGAATTAACACACAAATTGCGTCCATATGAAATACTCTGTGTTCCCTGCATTATCTTTCTAAATCGAGATACGTTTCTACGGAAACGATAGGATTTTCTTTTGGGAGTCGAGTATCTCTTTTCCGATGCATTATTCCTCCTTTACTGCATCCCTCGCTCTCTCACATTGACGAATTAACACACAATTTGCGTCCATATGAAATACTCTGGATTCCCTGCATTGTCCTTCTAAATCGAGATACGTTTCTACGGAAACGATAGGATTTTCTTTGGGGTTCCGAGTATCTCTTTTCCGATGCATTATTCCTCCTTTCTGCATCCCTCGCTCCCTCACATTGCCGAATTAACACACAAATTGCGTCCATATGAAATACTCTGGGTTCCCTGCATTATCTTTCTAAATCGAGATACGTTTCTACGTAAACGATAGGATTTTCTTTTGGGAGTCGAGTATCTCTTTTCCGATGCATTATTCCTCCTTTACTGCATCCCTCGCTCCCTCACATTGACGAATTAACACACAATTTGCGTCCATATGAAATACTCTGGATTCCCTGCATTGTCCTTCTAAATCGAGATACGTTTCTACGGAAACGATATGATTTTCTTTGGGGTTCCGAGTATCTCTTTTCCGATGCATTATTCCTCCTTTACTGCATCCCTCGCTCCCTCACATTGACGAATTAACACACAATTTGCGTCCATATGAAATACTCTGGATTCCCAGCATTGTCCTTCTAAATCAATATACGTTTCTACGGAAACGATAGGATTTTCTTTGGGGTTCCGAGTATCTCTTTTCCGATGCATTATTCCTCCTTTACTGCATCCCTCGCTCCCTCACATTGACGAATTAACACACAATTTGCGTCCATATGAAATACTCTGGATTCCCTGCATTGTCCTTGTAAATCGAGATACGTTTCTACGGAAACGATAGGATTTTCTTTGGGGTTCCGCGTATCTCTTTTCCGATGCATTATTCCTCCTTTACTGCATCCCTCGCACCCTGACATTGACGAATTAATACACAATTTGCGTCCATATGAAATACTGTGGATTCCCTGCATTGTCCTTCTAAATCGAGATACGTTTCTACGGAAACGATAGGATTTTCTTTGGGTTTCCGAGTATCTCTTTTCCGATGCATTATTCCTCCTTTACTGCATCCCTCGCTCCCTCACATTGTCGAATTAACACACAATTTGCGTCCATATGTAATACTCTGGATTCCCTGCATTGTCCTTCTAAATCGAGATACGTTTCTACGGAAACGATAGGATTTTCTTTGGGGTTCCGAGTATCTCTTTTCCGATGCATTATTCCTCCTTTACTGCATCCCTCGCTCCCTGACATTGACGAATTAACACACAATTTGCGTCCATATGAAATACTCTGGATTCCCTGCATTGTCCTTCTAAATCGAGATACGTTTCTACGGAAACGATAGGATTTTCTTTGGGTTTCCGAGTATCTCTTTTCCGATGCATTATTCCTCCTTTACTGCATCCCTCGCTCCCTCACATTGACGAATTAACACACAATTTGCGTCCATATGTAATACTCTGGATTCCCTGCATTGTCCTCCTAAATCGAGATACGTTTCTATGGAAACGATAGGATTTTCTTTGGGGTTCCGAGTATCTCTTTTCCGATGCATTATTCCTCCTTTACTGCATCCCTCGCTTCCTCCTCATTGACGAATTAACACACAATTTGCGTCCATATGAAATACTCTGGATTCCCTGCATTGTCCTTCTAAATCGAGATACGTTTCTACGGAAACGATAGGATTTTCTTTGGGGTTCCGAGTATCTCTTTTCCGATGCATTATTCCTCCTTTACTGCATCCCTCGCTCCCTGACATTGACGAATTAACACACAATTTGCGTCCATATGAAATACTCTGGATTCCCTGCATTGTCCTTCTAAATCGAGATACGTTTCTACGGAAACGATAGGATTTTCTTTGGGTTTCCGAGTATCTCTTTTCCGATGCATTATTCCTCCTTTACTGCATCCCTCGCACCCTCACATTGACGAATTAACATACAATTTGCGTCCATATGTAATACTCTGGATTCCCTGCACTGTCCTCCTAAATCGAGATACGTTTCTACGGAAACGATAGCATTTTCTTTGGGGTTCCGAGTATATCTTTTCCGATGCATTATTCCTCCTTTACTGCATCCCTCGCTCCCTCACATTGACGAATTAACACACAATTTGCGTCCATATGAAATACTCTGGATTCCCTGCATTGTCCTTCTAAATCGAGATACGTTTCTACGGAAACGATAGGATTTTCTTTGGGGTTCCAAGTATCTCTTTTCCGATGCATTATTCCTCCTTTACTGCATCCCTCGCTAACTCACATTGACGAATTAACACACAATTTGCGTCCATATGAAATACTCTGGATTCCCTGCATTGTCCTTCTAAATCGAGATACGTTTCTACGGAAACGATAGGATTTTCTTTGGGGTTCCGAGTATCTCTTTTCCGATGCATTATTCTTCCTTTACTGCATCCCTCGCTCCCTCACATTGACGAATTAACACACAATTTGCGTCCATATGAAATACTCTGGATTCCCTGCATTGTCCTTCTAAATCGGGATTCGTTTCTACGGAAACGACAGGATTTTGTTTGGGGTTCCGAGTATCTCTTTTCCGATGCATTATTCCTCCTTTACTGCATCCCTCGCTCCCTCACATTGCCGAATTAACACACAAATTGCGTCCATATGAAATACTCTGTGTTCCCTGCATTATCTTTCTAAATCGAGATACGTTTCTACGGAAACGATTGGATTTTCTTTTGGGAGTCGAGTATCTCTTTTCCGATGCATTATTCCTCCTTTACTGCATCCCTCGCTCTCTCACACTGACGAATTAACACACAATTTGCGTCCATATGAAATACTCTGGATTCTCTGCATTGTCCTTCTAAATCGAGATACGTTTCTACGGAAACGATAGGATTTTATTTGGGGTGCCGAGTATCTCTTTTCCGATGCATTATTCCTCCTTTCTGCATCCCTCGCTCCCTCACATTGCCGAATTAACACACAAATTGCGTCCATATGAAATACTCTGGGTTCCCTGCATTATCTTTCTAAATCGAGATACGTTTCTACGTAAACGATAGGATTTTCTTTTGGGAGTCGAGTATCTCTTTTCCGATGCATTATTCCTCCTTTACTGCATCCCTCGCTCCCTCACATTGACGAATTAACACACAATTTGCGTCCATATGAAATACTCTGGATTCCCTGCATTGTCCTTCTAAATCGAGATTCGTTTCTACGGAAACGATAGGATTTTCTTTGGGGTTCCGAGTATCTCTTTTCCGATGCATTATTCCTCCTTTACTGCATCCCTCGCTCCCTCACATTGTCGAATTAACACACAATTTGCGTCCATATGAAATACTCTGGATTCCATGCATTGTCCTTCTAAATCAAGATACGTTTCTACGGAAACGATAGTATTTTCTTTGGGTTTCCGAGTATCTCTTTTCCGATGCATTATTCCTCCTTTACTGCATCCCTCGCTCCCTCACATTGACGAATTACCACACAATTTGCGTCCATATGTAATACTCTGGATTCCCTGCATTGTCCTTCTAAATCGAGATACCTTTCTACGGAAACGATAGGATTTTCTTTGGGGTTCCGAGTATCTCTTTTCCGATGCATTATTCCTCCTTTACTGCATCCCTCGCTCCCTCACATTGACGAATTAACACACAATTTGCGTCCATATGAAATACTCAGGATTCCCTGCATTGTCCTTCTAAATCGAGATACGTTTCTACGGAAACGATAGGATTTTCTTTGGGGTTCCAAGTATCTCTTTTCCGATGCATTATTCCTCCTTTACTGCATCCCTCGCTAACTCACATTGACGAATTAACAAACAATTTGCGTCCATATGAAATACTCTGGATTCCCTGCATTGTCCTTCTAAATCGAGATACGTTTCTACGGAAACGATAGGATTTTCTTTGGGGTTCCGAGTATCTCTTTTCCGATGCATTATTCTTCCTTTACTGCATCCCTCGCTCCCTCACATTGACGAATTAACACACAATTTGCGTCCATATGAAATACTCTGGATTCCCTGCATTGTCCTTCTAAATCGGGATTCGTTTCTACGGAAACGACAGGATTTTGTTTGGGGTTCCGAGTATCTCTTTTCCGATGCATTATTCCTCCTTTACTGCATCCCTCGCTCCCTCACATTGCCGAATTAACACACAAATTGCGTCCATATGAAATACTCTGTGTTCCCTGCATTATCTTTCTAAATCGAGATACGTTTCTACGGAAACGATAGGATTTTCTTTTGGGAGTCGAGTATCTCTTTTCCGATGCATTATTCCTCCTTTACTGCATCCCTCGCTCTCTCACATTGACGAATTAACACACAATTTGCGTCCATATAAAATACTCTGGATTCTCTGCATTGTCCTTCTAAATCGAGATACGTTTCTACGGAAACGATAGGATTTTCTTTGGGGTGCCGAGTATCTCTTTTCCGATGCATTATTCCTCCTTTCTGCATCCCTCGCTCCCTCACATTGCCGAATTAACACACAAATTGCGTCCATATGAAATACTCTGGGTTCCCTGCATTATCTTTCTAAATCGAGATACGTTTCTACGTAAACGATAGGATTTTCTTTTGGGAGTCGAGTATCTCTTTTCCGATGCATTATTCCTCCTTTACTGCATCCCTCGCTCCCTCACATTCACGAATTAACACACAATTTGCGTCCATATGAAATACTCTGGATTCCCTGCATTGTCCTTCTAAATCGAGATTCGTTTCTACGGAAACGATAGGATTTTCTTTGGGGTTCCGAGTATCTCTTTTCCGATGCATTATTCCTCCTTTACTGCATCCCTCGCTCCCTCACATTGTCGAATTAACACACAATTTGCGTCCATATGAAATACTCTGGATTCCATGCATTGTCCTTCTAAATCAAGATACGTTTCTACGGAATCGAAAGGATTTTCTTTGGGGTTCCGAGTATCTCTTTTCCGATGCATTATTCCTCCTTTACTGCATCCCTCGCTCCCGCACATTGACGAATTAACACACAATTTGCGTCCATATGAAATACTCTGGATTCCCTGCATTGTCCTTCTAAATCGAGATACGTTTCTACGGAAACGATAGGATTTTCTTTGGGGTTCCGCGTATCTCTTTTCCGATGCATTATTCCTCCTTTAGTGCATCCCTCGCTCCCTGACATTGACGAATTAACACACAATTTGCGTCCATATGAAATACTCTGGATTCCATGCATTGTCCTTCTAAATCAAGATACGTTTCTACGGAAACGATAGGATTTTCCTTGGGGTTCCGAGTATCTCTTTTCCGATGCATTATTCCTCCTTTACTGCATCCCTCGCTCCCTCACATTGACGAATTAACACACAATTTGCGTCCATATGTAATACTCTGGATTCCCTGCATTGTCCTTCTAAATCGAGATACGTTTCTACGGAAACGATAGGATTTTCTTTGGGGTTCCGAGTATCTCTTTTCCGATGCATTATTCCTCCTTTACTGCATCCCTCGCTCCCTCACATTGACGAATTAACACACAATTTGCGTCCATATGAAATACTCAGGATTCCCTGCATTGTCCTTCTAAATCGAGATACGTTTCTACGGAAACGATAGGATTTTCTTTGGGGTTCCAAGTATCTCTTTTCCGATGCATTATTCCTCCTTTACTGCATCCCTCGCTAACTCACATTGACGAATTAACAAACAATTTGCGTCCATATGAAATACTCTGGATTCCCTGCATTGTCCATCTAAATCGAGATACGTTTCTACGGAAACGATAGGATTTTCTTTGGGGTTCCGAGTATCTCTTTTCCGATGCATTATTCTTCCTTTACTGCATCCCTCGCTTCCTCACATTGACGAATTAACACACAATTTGCGTCCATATGAAATACTCTGGATTCCCTGCATTGTCCTTATAAATCGGGATTCGTTTCTACGGAAACGACAGGATTTTGTTTGGGGTTCCGAGTATCTCTTTTCCGATGCATTATTCCTCCTTTACTGCATCCCTCGCTCCCTCACATTGCCGAATTAACACACAAATTGCGTCCATATGAAATACTCTGTGTTCCCTGCATTATCTTTCTAAATCGAGATACGTTTCTACGGAAATGATAGGATTTTCTTTTGGGAGTCGAGTATCTCTTTTCCGATGCATTATTCCTCCTTTACTGCATCCCTCGCTCTCTCACATTGACGATTTAACACACAATTTGCGTCCATATGAAATACACTGGATTCTCTGCATTGTCCTTCTAAATCGAGATACGTTTCTACGGAAACGATAGGATTTTCTTTGGGGTGCCGAGTATCTCTTTTCCGATGCATTATTCCTCCTTTCTGCATCCCTCGCTCCCTCACATTGCCGAATTAACACACAATTTGCGTCCATATGAAATACTCTGGGTTCCCTGCACTATCTTTCTACATCGAGATACGTTTCTACGTAAACGATAGGATTTTCTTTTGGGAGTCGAGTATCTCTTTTCCGATGCATTATTCCTCCTTTACTGCATCCCTCGCTCCCTCACATTGACGAATTAACACACAATTTGCGTCCATATGAAATACTCTGGATTCCCTGCATTGTCCTTCTAAATCGAGATTCGTTTCTACGGAAACGATAGGATTTTCTTTGGGGTTCCGAGTATCTCTTTTCCGATGCATTATTCCTACTTTACTGCATCCCTCGCTCCCTCACATTGTCGAATTAACACACAATTTGCGTCCATATGAAATACTCTGGATTCTATGCATTGTCCTTCTAAATCAAGATACGTTTCTACGGAAACGATAGGATTTTCTTTGGGGTTCCGAGTATCTCTTTTCCGATGCATTATTCCTCCTTTACTGCATCCCTCGCTCCCTCACATTGACGAATTAACACACAATTTGCGTCCATATGAAATACTCTGGATTCCCTGCATTGTCCTTCTAAATCGAGATACGTTTCTACGGAAACGATAGGATTTTCTTTGGGGTTCCGCGTATCTCTTTTCCGATGCATTATTCCTCCTTTACTGCATCCCTCGCTCCCTGACATTGACGAATTAACACACAATTTGCGTCCATATGAAATACTCTGGATTCCCTGCATTGTCCTTGTAAATCGAGATACGTTTCTACGGAAACGATAGGATTTTCTTTGGGTTTCCGAGTATCTCTTTTCCGATGCATTATTCCTCCTTTACTGCATCCCTCGCTCCCTCACATTGACGAATTAACACACAATTTGCGTCCATATGTAATACTCTGGATTCCCTGCATTGTCCTTCTAAATCGAGATACGTTTCTACGGAAACGATAGGATTTTCTTTCGGGTTCCGAGTATCTCTTTTCCGATGCATTATTCCTCCTTTACTGCATCCCTCGCTCCCTGACATTGACGAATTAACACACAATTTGCGTCCATATGAAATACTCTGGATTCCCTGCATTGTCCTTCTAAATCGAGATACGTTTCTACGGAAACGATAGGATTTTCTTTGGGGTTCCGAGTATCTCTTTTCCGATGCATTATTCCTCCTTTACTGCATCCCTCGCTCCCTCACATTGACGAATTAACACACAATTTGCGTCCATATGTAATACTCTGGATTCCCTGCATTGTCCTCCTAAATCGAGATACGTTTCTACGGAAACGATAGGATTTTCTTTGGGGTTCCGAGTATCTCTTTTCCGATGCATTATTCCTCCTTTACTGCATCCCTCGCTCCCTCACATTGACGAATTAACACACAATTTGCGTCCATATGAAATACTCAAAATTCCCTGCATTGTCCTTCTAAATCGAGATACGTTTCTACGGAAACGATAGGATTTTCTTTGGGGTTCCGAGTATCTCTTTTCTGATGCATTATTCCTCTTTTACTGCATCCCTCGCTAACTCACATTGACGAATTAACACACAATTTGCGTCCATATGAAATACTCAGGATTCCCTGCATTGTCCTTCTAAATCGAGATACGTTTCTATGGAAACGATAGGATTTTCTTTGGGGTTCCGAGTATCTCTTTTCCGATGCATTATTCCTCCTTTACTGCATCCCTCGCTCCCTCACATTGCCGAATTAACACACAAATTGCGTCCATATGAAATACTCTGTGTTCCCTGCATTATCTTTCTAAATCGAGATACGTATCTACGTAAACGATAGGATTTTCTTTTGGGAGTCGAGTTTCTCTTTTCCGATGCATTATTCCTCCTTTACTGCATCCCTCGCTCCCTCACATTGACGAATTAACACACAATTTGCGTCCATATGAAATACTCTGGATTCCCTGCATTGTCCTTCTAAATCGAGATTCGTTTCTACGGAAACGATAGGATTTTCTTTGGGGTTCCGAGTATCTCTTTTCCGATGCATTATTCCTCCTTTACTGCATCCCTCGCTCCCTCACATTGTCGAATTAACACACAATTTGCGTCCATATGAAATACTCTGGATTCCATGCATTGTCCTTCTAAATCAAGATACGTTTCTATGGAAACGATAGGATTTTCTTTGGGGTTCCGAGTATCTCTTTTCCGATGCATTATTCCTCCTTTACTGCATCCCTCGCTCCCTCACATTGACGAATTAACACACAATTTGCGTCCATATGAAATACTCTGTATTCCCTGCATTGTCCTTCTAAATCGAGATACGTTTCTACGGAAACGATAGGATTTTCTTTGGGGTTCCGCGTATCTCTTTTCCGATGCATTATTCCTCCTTTACTGCATCCCTCGCTCCCTCACATTGACGAATTAACACACAATATGCGTCCATATGAAATACTCTGGATTCCCTGCATTGTCCTTGTAAATCGAGATACGTTTCTACGGAAACGATAGGATTTTCTTTGGGTTTCCGAGTATCTCTTTTCCGATGCATTATTCCTCCTTTACTGCATCCCTCGCTCACTCACATTGACGAATTAACACACAATTTGCGTCCATATGTAATACTCTGGATTCCCTGCATTGTCCTTCTAAATCGAGATACGTTTCTACGGAAACGATAGGATTTTCTTTGGGGTTCCGAGTATCTCTTTTCCGATGCATTATTCCTCCTTTACTGCATCCCTCGCTCCCTGACATTGACGAATTAACACATAATTTGCGTCCATATGAAATACTCTGGATTCCCTGCATTGTCCTTCTAAATCGAGATACGTTTCTACGGAAACGATAGGATTTTCTTTGGGTTTCCGAGTATCTCTTTTCCGATGCATTATTCCTCCTTTACTGCATCCCTCGCTCCCTCACATTGACGAATTAACACACAATTTGCGTCCATATGTAATACTCTGGATTCCCTGCATTGTCCTCCTAAATCGAGATACGTTTCTACGGAAACGATAGGATTTTCTTTGGGGTTCCGAGTATCTCTTTTCCGATGCATTATTCCTCCTTTACTGCATCCCTCGCTCCCTCACATTGACGAATTAACACACAATTTGCGTCCATATGAAATACTCAGGATTCCCTGCATTGTCCTTCTAAATCGAGATACGTTTCTACGGAAACGATAGGATTTTCTTTGGGGTTCCGAGTATCTCTTTTCTGATGCATTATTCCTCCTTTACTGCATCCCTCGCTAACTCAAATTGACGAATTAACACACAATTTGCGTCCATATGAAATACTCTGGATTCCCTGCATTGTCCTTCTAAATCGAGATACGTGTCTATGGAAACGATAGGATTTTCTTTGGGGTTCCGAGTATCTCTTTTCCGATGCATTATTCCTCCTTTACTGCATCCCTCGCTCCCTCACATTGGCGAATTAACACACAATTTGCGTCCATATGAAATACTCTGGATTCCTTGCATTGTCCTTCTAAATCGGGATTAGTTTCTACGGAAACGACAGGATTCTGTTTGTGGTTCCGAGTACCTCTTTTCCGATGCATTATTCCTCCTTTACTGCATCCCTCGCTCCCTCACATTGCCGAATTAACACACAAATTGCGTCCATATGAAATACTCTGTGTTCCCTGCATTATCTTTCTAAATCGAGATACGTTTCTACGGAAACGAAAGGATTTTCTTTTGGGAGTCGAGTATCTCTTTTCCGATGCATTATTCCTCCTTTACTGCATCCCTCGCTCCCTCACATTGACGAATTAACACACAATTTGCGTCCATATGAAATACTCAGGATTCCCTGCATTGTCCTTCTAAATCGAGATACGTTTCTACGGAAACGATAGGATTTTCTTTGGGGTTCCGAGTATCTCTTTTCTGATGCATTATTCCTCCTTTACTGCATCCCTCGCTAACTCACATTGACGAATTAACACACAATTTGCGTCCATATGAAATACTCTGGATTCCCTGCATTGTCCTTCTAAATCGAGATACGTGTCTATGGAAACGATAGGATTTTCTTTGGGGTTCCGAGTATCTCTTTTCCGATGCATTATTCCTCCTTTACTGCATCCCTCGCTCCCTCACATTGGCGAATTAACACACAATTTGCGTCCATATGAAATACTCTGGATTCCTTGCATTGTCCTTCTAAATCGGGATTAGTTTCTACGGAAACGACAGGATTCTGTTTGTGGTTCCGAGTACCTCTTTTCCGATGCATTATTCCTCCTTTACTGCATCCCTCGCTCCCTCACATTGCCGAATTAACACACAAATTGCGTCCATATGAAATACTCTGTGTTCCCTGCATTATCTTTCTAAATCGAGATACGTTTCTACGGAAACGAAAGGATTTTCTTTTGGGAGTCGAGTATCTCTTTTCCGATGCATTATTCCTCCTTTACTGCATCCCTCGCTCCCTCACATTGACGAATTAACACACAATTTGCGTCCATATGAAATACTCTGGATTCCCTGCATTGTGCTTCTAAATCGGAATTCGTTTCTACGGAAACGACAGGATTTTGTTTGGGGTTCCGAGTATCTATTTTCCGATGCATTATTTCTCCTTTACTGCATCCCTCGCTCCCTCACATTGCCGAATTAACACACAATTTGCGTCCATATGAAATACTCTGGGTTCCCTGCATTATCTTTCTAAATCGAGATACGTTTCTACGGAAACGATAGGATTTTCTTTGGGGTTCCGCGTATTTCTTTTCTGATGCATTATTCCTCCTTTACTGCATCCCTCGCTTCCTCACATTGACGAATTAACACACAATTTGCGTCCATATGAAATACTCTGGATTCCCTGCATTGTCCTTCTAAATCGAGATACATTTCTACGGAAACGATAGGATTTTCTTTGGGGTTCCGAGTATCCTTTTCCGATGCATTATTCCTCCTTTACTGCATCCCTCGCTCCCTCACATTGACGAATTAACACACAATTTGCGTCCATATGAAATACTCTAGATTCCCTGCATTGTCCTTCTAAATCGAGATACGTTTCTACGGAAACGATAGGATTTTCTTTGGGGTTCCGAGTATCTCTTTTCCGATGCATTATTCCTCCTTTACTGCATCCCTCGCTCCCTCACATTGACGAATTAACACACAATTTGCGTCCATATGAAATACTCTGGATTCCCTGCATTTTCCGCCTAAATCGAGATACGTTTATACGGAAACGATAGGATTTTCTTTGGGGTTCCAAGTATCTCTTTTCCGATGCATTATTCCTCCTTTACTGCATCCCTAGCTCCCTCACATTGACGAATTAACACACAATTTGCGTCCATATGAAATACTCAGGATTCCCTGCATTGTCCTTCTAAATCGAGATACGTTTCTACGGAAACGATAGGATTTTCTTTGGGGTTCCGAGTATCTCTTTTCCGATGCATTATTCCTCCTTTACTGCATCCCTCGCTAACTCACATTGACGAATTAACACACTATTTGCGTCCATATGAAAAACTCTGGATTCCCTGCATTGTCCTTCTAAATCGAGATACGTTTGTACGGAAACGATAGGATTTTCTTTGGGGTTCCGAGTATCTCTTTTCCGATGCATTATTCCTCCTTTACTGCATCCCTCGCTCCCTCACGTTGACGAATTAACACACAATTTGCGTCCATATGAAATACTCCGGATTCCCTGCATTGTCCTTCTAAATCAAGATACGTTTCTACGGAAACGATAAGATTTCCTTGGGGTTCCGAGTATCTATTTCCGATGCATTATTCCTCCTTTACTACATCCCTCGCTCCCTCACATTGACGAATTAACACACAATTTGCGTCCATATGAAATACTCTGGAATCCCTGCATTGTCCTTCTAAATCGAGATACGTTTCTACGGAAACGATAGGATTTTCTTTGGGGTTCCGCGTATTTCTTTTCTGATGCATTATTCCTCCTTTACTGCATCCCTCGCTTCCTCACATTGACGAATTAACACACAATTTGCGTCCATATGAAATACTCCGGATTCCCTGCATTGTCCTTCTAAATCGAGATACGTTTCTACGGAAACGATAGGATTTTCTTTGGGGTTCCGAGTATCTCTTTTCCGATGCATTATTCCTCCTTTACTGCATCCCTCGCTCCCTGACAGTGACGAATTAACACACAATTTGCGTCCATATGAAATACTCTAGATTCCCTGAATTGTCCTTCTACATCGAGATACGTTTCTACGGTAACGATAGGATTTTCTTTGGGGTTCCGAGTATCTCTTTTCCGATGCATTATTCCTCCTTTACTGCATCCCTCGCTCCCTCACATTGACGAATTAACACACAATTTGCGTCCATATGAAATACTCTGGATTCCCTGCATTTTCCGCCTAAATCGAGATACGTTTCTACGGAAACGATAGGATTTTCTTTGGGGTTCCGAGTATCTCTTTTCCGATGCATTATTCCTCCTTTACTGCATCCCTCGCTCCCTCACATTGTCGAATTAACACACAATTTGCGTCCATATGAAATACTCTGGATTCCATGCATTGTCCTTCTAAATCAAGATACGTTTCTATGGAAACGATAGGATTTTCTTTGGGGTTCCGAGTATCTCTTTTCCGATGCATTATTCCTCCTTTACTGCATCCCTCGCTCCCTCACATTGACGAATTAACACACAATTTGCGTCCATATGAAATACTCTCGATTCCCTGCATTGTCCTTCTAAATCGAGATACGTTTCTACGGAAACGATAGGATTTTCTTGGGGGTTCCGCGTATCTCTTTTCCGATGCATTATTCCTCCTTTACTGCATCCCTCGCTCCCTGACATTGACGAATTAACACACAATTTGCGTCCATATGAAATACTCTGGATTCCCTGCATTGTCCTTTTAAATCGAGATACGTTTCTACGGAAACGATAGGATTTTCTTTGGGTTTCCGAGTATCTCTTTTCCGATGCATTATTCCTCCTTTACTGCATCCCTCGCTCCCTCACATTGACGAATTAACACACAATTTGCGTCCATATGTAATACTCTGGATTCCCTGCATTGTCCTTCTAAATCGAGATACGTTTCTACGGAAACGATAGGATTTTCTTTGGGGTTCCGAGTATCTCTTTTCCGATGCATTATTCCTCCTTTACTGCATCCCTCGCTCCCTGACATTGACGAATTAACACACAATTTGCGTCCATATGAAATACTCTGGAATCCCTGCATTGTCCTTCTAAATCGAGATACGTTTCTACGGAAACGATAGGATTTTCTTTGGGTTTCCGAGTATCTCTTTTCCGATGCATTATTCCTCCTTTACTGCATCCCTCGCTCCCTCACATTGACGAATTAACACACAATTTGCGTCCATATGTAATACTCTGGATTCCCTGCATTGTCCTCCTAAATCGAGATACGTTTCTACGGAAACGATAGGATTTTCTTTGGGGTTCCGAGTATCTCTTTTCCGATGCATTATTCCTCCTTTACTGCATCCCTCGCTCCCTCACATTGACGAATTAACACACAATTTGCGTCCATATGAAATACTCAGGATTCCCTGCATTGTCCTTCTAAATCGAGATACGTTTCTACGGAAACGATAGGATTTTCTTTGGGGTTCCGAGTATCTCTTTTCTGATGCATTATTCCTCCTTTACTGCATCCCTCGCTAACTCACATTGACGAATTAACACACAATTTGCGTCCATATGAAATACTCTGGATTCCCTGCATTGTCCTTCTAAATCGAGATACGTTTCTATGGAAACGATAGGATTTTCTTTGGGGTTCCGAGTATCTCTTTTCCGATGCATTATTCCTCCTTTACTGCATCCCTCACTCCCTCACATTGGCGAATTAACACACAATTTGCGTCCATATGAAATACTCTGTGTTCCCTGCATTATCTTTCTAAATCGAGATACGTTTCTACGGAAACGAAAGGATTTTCTTTTGGGAGTCGAGTATCTCTTTTCCGATGCATTATTCCTCCTTTACTGCATCCCTCGCTCCCTCACATTGACGAATTAACACACAATTTGCGTCCATATGAAATACTCTGGATTCCCTGCATTGTGCTTCTAAATCGGAATTCGTTTCTACGGAAACGACAGGATTTTGTTTGGGGTTCCGAGTATCTATTTTCCGATGCATTATTCCTCCTTTACTGCATCCCTCGCTCCCTCACATTGCCGAATTAACACACAAATTGCGTCCATATGAAATACTCTGGGTTCCCTGCATTATCTTTCTAAATCGAGATACGTTTCTACGGAAACGATAGGATTTTCTTTGGGGTTCCGCGTATTTCTTTTCTGATGCATTATTCCTCCTTTACTGCATCCCTCGCTTCCTCACATTGACGAATTAACACACAATTTGCGTCCATATGAAATACTCTGGATTCCCTGCATTGTCCTTCTAAATCGAGATACGTTTCTGCGGAAACGATAGGATTTTCTTTGGGGTTCCGAGTATCTCTTTTCCGATGCATTATTCCTCCTTTACTGCATCCCTCGCTCCCTGACATTGACGAATTAACACACAATTTGCGTCCATATGAAATACTCTATATTCCCTGCATTGTCCTTCTAAATCGAGATACGTTTCTACGGAAACGATAGGATTTTCTTTGGGGTTCCGAGTATCTCTTTTCCGATGCATTATTCCTCCTTTACTGCATCCCTCGCTCCCTCACATTGACGAATTAACACACAATTTGCGTCCATATGAAATACTCTGGATTCCCTGCATTTTCCGCCTAAATCGAGATACGTTTATACGGAAACGATAGGATTTTCTTTGGGGTTCCAAGTATCTCTTTTCCGATGCATTATTCCTCCTTTACTGCATCCCTAGCTCCCTCACATTGACGAATTAACACACAATTTGCGTCCATATGAAATACTCAGGATTCCCTGCATTGTCCTTCTAAATCGAGATACGTTTCTACGGAAACGATAGGATTTTCTTTGGGGTTCCGAGTATCTCTTTTCCGATGCATTATTCCTCCTTTACTGCATCCCTCGCTAACTCACATTGACGAATTAACACACTATTTGCGTCCATATGAAAAACTCTGGATTCCCTGCATTGTCCTTCTAAATCGAGATACGTTTGTACGGAAACGATAGGATTTTCTTTGGGGTTCCGAGTATCTCTTTTCCGATGCATTATTCCTCCTTTACTGCATCCCTCGCTCCCTCACGTTGACGAATTAACACACAATTTGCGTCCATATGAAATACTCCGGATTCCCTGCATTGTCCTTCTAAATCAAGATACGTTTCTACGGAAACGATAAGATTTTCTTTGGGGTTCCGAGTATCTCTTTTCCGATGCATTATTCCTCCTTTACTACATCCCTCGCTCCCTCACATTGACGAATTAACACACAATTTGCGTCCACATGAAATACTCTGGAATCCCTGCATTGTCCTTCTAAATCGAGATACGTTTCTACGGAAACGATAGGATTTTCTTTGGGGTTCCGCGTATTTCTTTTCTGATGCATTATTCCTCCTTTACTGCATCCCTCGCTTCCTCACATTGACGAATTAACACACAATTTGCGTCCATATGAAATACTCCGGATTCCCTGCATTGTCCTTCTAAATCGAGATACGTTTCTACGGAAACGATAGGATTTTCCTTGGGGTTCCGAGTATCTCTTTTCCGATGCATTATTCCTCCTTTACTGCATCCCTCGCTCCCTGACAGTGACGAATTAACACACAATTTGCGTCCATATGAAATACTCTAGATTCCCTGCATTGTCCTTCTAAATCGAGATACGTTTCTACGGAAACGATAGGATTTTCTTTGGGGTTCCGAGTATCTCTTTTCCGATGCATTATTCCTCCTTTACTGCATCCCTCGCTCCCTCACATTGACGAATTAACACACAATTTGCGTCCATATGAAATACTCTGGATTCCCTGCATTTTCCGCCTAAATCGAGATACGTTTCTACGGAAACGATTGGATTTTCTTTGGGGTTCCGAGTATCTCTTTTCCGATGCATTATTCCTCCTTTACTGCATCCCTCGCTCCCTCACATTGTCGAATTAACACACAATTTGCGTCCATATGAAATACTCTGGATTCCATGCATTGTCCTTCTAAATCAAGATACGTTTCTATGGAAACGATAGGATTTTCTTTGGGGTTCCGAGTATCTCTTTTCCGATGCATTATTCCTCCTTTACTGCATCCCTCGCTCCCTCACATTGACGAATTAACACACAATTTGCGTCCATATGAAATACTCTGGATTCCCTGCATTGTCCTTCTAAATCGAGATACATTTCTACGGAAACGATAGGATTTTCTTTGGGGTTCCGCGTATCTCTTTTCCGATGCATTATTCCTCCTTTACTGCATCCCTCGCCCCCTGACATTGACGAATTAACACACAATTTGCGTCCATATGAAATACTCTGGATTCCCTGCATTGTCCTTGTAAATCGAGATACGTTTCTACGGAAACGATAGGATTTTCTTTGGGTTTCCGAGTATCTCTTTTCCGATGCATTATTCCTCCTTTACTGCATCCCTCGCTCCCTCACATTGACGAATTAACACACAAATTGCGTCCATATGTAATACTCTGGATTCCCTGCATTGTCCTTCTAAATCGAGATACGTTTCTACGGAAACGATAGGATTTTCTTTGGGGTTCCGAGTATCTCTTTTCCGATGCATTATTCCTCCTTTACTGCATCCCTCGCTCCCTGACATTGACGAATTAACACACAATTTGCGTCCATATGAAATACTCTGGAATCCCTGCATTGTCCTTCTAAATCGAGATACGTTTCTACGGAAACGATAGGATTTTCTTTGGGTTTCCGAGTATCTCTTTTCCGATGCATTATTCCTCCTTTACTGCATCCCTCGCTCCCTCACATTGACGAATTAACACACAATTTGCGTCCATATGTAATACTCTGGATTCCCTGCATTGTCCTCCTAAATCGAGATACGTTTCTACGGAAACGATAGGATTTTCTTTGGGGTTCCGAGTATCTCTTTTCCGATGCATTATTCCTCCTTTACTGCATCCCTCGCTCCCTCACATTGACGAATTAACACACAATTTGCGTCCATATGAAATACTCAGGATTCCCTGCATTGTCCTTCTAAATCGAGATACGTTTCTACGGAAACGATAGGATTTTCTTTGGGGTTCCGAGTATCTCTTTTCTGATGCATTATTCCTCCTTTACTGCATCCCTCGCTAACTCACATTGACGAATTAACACACAATTTGCGTCCATATGAAATACTCTGGATTCCCTGCATTGTCCTTCAAAATCGAGATACGTTTCTATGGAAACGATAGGATTTTCTTTGGGGTTCCGAGTATCTCTTTTCCGATGCATTATTCCTCCTTTACTGCATCCCTCGCTCCCTCACATTGAAGAATTAACACACAATTTGCGTCCATATGAAATACTCTGGATTCCCTGCATTGTCCTTCTAAATCGGGATTAGTTTCTACGGAAACGACAGGATTCTGTTTGTGGTTCCGAGTATCTCTTTTCCGATGCATTATTCCTCCTTTACTGCATCCCTCGCTCCCTCACATTTCCGAATTAACACACAAATTGCGTCCATATGAAATACTCTGTGTTCCCTGCATTATCTTTCTAAATCGAGATACATTTCTACGGAAACGAAAGGATTTTCTTTTGGGAGTCGAGTATCTCTTTTCCGATGCATTATTCCTCCTTTACTGCATCCCTCGCTCCCTCACATTGACGAATTAACACACAATTTGCGTCCATATGAAATACTCAGGATTCCCTGCATTGTCCTTCTAAATCAAGATACGTTTCTACGGAAACGATAAGATTTTCTTTGGGGTTCCGAGTATCTCTTTTCCGATGCATTATTCCTCCTTTACTACATCCCTCGCTCCCTCACATTGACGAATTAACACACAATTTGCGTCCACATGAAATACTCTGGAATCCCTGCATTGTCCTTCTAAATCGAGATACGTTTCTACGGAAACGATAGGATTTTCTTTGGGGTTCCGCGTATTTCTTTTCTGATGCATTATTCCTCCTTTACTGCATCCCTCGCTTCCTCACATTGACGAATTAACACACAATTTGCGTCCATATGAAATACTCCGGATTCCCTGCATTGTCCTTCTAAATCGAGATACGTTTCTACGGAAACGATAGGATTTTCCTTGGGGTTCCGAGTATCTCTTTTCCGATGCATTATTCCTCCTTTACTGCATCCCTCGCTCCCTGACAGTGACGAATTAACACACAATTTGCGTCCATATGAAATACTCTAGATTCCCTGCATTGTCCTTCTAAATCGAGATACGTTTCTACGGAAACGATAGGATTTTCTTTGGGGTTCCGAGTATCTCTTTTCCGATGCATTATTCCTCCTTTACTGCATCCCTCGCTCCCTCACATTGACGAATTAACACACAATTTGCGTCCATATGAAATACTCTGGATTCCCTGCATTTTCCGCCTAAATCGAGATACGTTTCTACGGAAACGATTGGATTTTCTTTGGGGTTCCGAGTATCTCTTTTCCGATGCATTATTCCTCCTTTACTGCATCCCTCGCTCCCTCACATTGTCGAATTAACACACAATTTGCGTCCATATGAAATACTCTGGATTCCATGCATTGTCCTTCTAAATCAAGATACGTTTCTATGGAAACAATAGGATTTTCTTTGGGGTTCCGAGTATCTCTTTTCCGATGCATTATTCCTCCTTTACTGCATCCCTCGCTCCCTCACATTGACGAATTAACACACAATTTGCGTCCATATGAAATACTCTGGATTCCCTGCATTGTCCTTCTAAATCGAGATACATTTCTACGGAAACGATAGGATTTTCTTTGGGGTTCCGCGTATCTCTTTTCCGATGCATTATTCCTCCTTTACTGCATCCCTCGCCCCCTGACATTGACGAATTAACACACAATTTGCGTCCATATGAAATACTCTGGATTCCCTGCATTGTCCTTGTAAATCGAGATACGTTTCTACGGAAACGATAGGATTTTCTTTGGGTTTCCGAGTATCTCTTTTCCGATGCATTATTCCTCCTTTACTGCATCCCTCGCTCCCTCACATTGACGAATTAACACACAAATTGCGTCCATATGTAATACTCTGGATTCCCTGCATTGTCCTTCTAAATCGAGATACGTTTCTACGGAAACGATAGGATTTTCTTTGGGGTTCCGAGTATCTCTTTTCCGATGCATTATTCCTCCTTTACTGCATCCCTCGCTCCCTGACATTGACGAATTAACACACAATTTGCGTCCATATGAAATACTCTGGAATCCCTGCATTGTCCTTCTAAATCGAGATACGTTTCTACGGAAACGATAGGATTTTCTTTGGGTTTCCGAGTATCTCTTTTCCGATGCATTATTCCTCCTTTACTGCATCCCTCGCTCCCTCACATTGACGAATTAACACACAATTTGCGTCCATATGTAATACTCTGGATTCCCTGCATTGTCCTCCTAAATCGAGATACGTTTCTACGGAAACGATAGGATTTTCTTTGGGGTTCCGAGTATCTCTTTTCCGATGCATTATTCCTCCTTTACTGCATCCCTCGCTCCCTCACATTGACGAATTAACACACAATTTGCGTCCATATGAAATACTCAGGATTCCCTGCATTGTCCTTCTAAATCGAGATACGTTTCTACGGAAACGATAGGATTTTCTTTGGGGTTCCGAGTATCTCTTTTCTGATGCATTATTCCTCCTTTACTGCATCCCTCGCTAACTCACATTGACGAATTAACACACAATTTGCGTCCATATGAAATACTCTGGATTCCCTGCATTGTCCTTCAAAATCGAGATACGTTTCTATGGAAACGATAGGATTTTCTTTGGGGTTCCGAGTATCTCTTTTCCGATGCATTATTCCTCCTTTACTGCATCCCTCGCTCCCTCACATTGAAGAATTAACACACAATTTGCGTCCATATGAAATACTCTGGATTCCCTGCATTGTCCTTCTAAATCGGGATTAGTTTCTACGGAAACGACAGGATTCTGTTTGTGGTTCCGAGTATCTCTTTTCCGATGCATTATTCCTCCTTTACTGCATCCCTCGCTCCCTCACATTTCCGAATTAACACACAAATTGCGTCCATATGAAATACTCTGTGTTCCCTGCATTATCTTTCTAAATCGAGATACATTTCTACGGAAACGAAAGGATTTTCTTTTGGGAGTCGAGTATCTCTTTTCCGATGCATTATTCCTCCTTTACTGCATCCCTCGCTCCCTCACATTGACGAATTAACACACTATTTGCGTCCATATGAAATACTCTGGATTCCCTGCATTGTGCTTCTAAATCGGAATTCGTTTCTACGGAAACGACAGGATTTTGTTTGGGGTTCCGAGTATCTATTTTCCGATGCATTATTCCTCCTTTACTGCATCCCTCGCTCCCTCACATTGCAGAATTAACACACAAATTGCGTCCATATGAAATACTCTGGGTTCCCTGCATTATCTTTCTAAATCGAGATACGTTTCTACGGAAACGATAGGATTTTCTTTGGGGTTCCGCGTATTTCTTTTCTGATGCATTATTCCTCCTTTACTGCATCCCTCGCTTCCTCACATTGACGAATTAACACACAATTTGCGTCCATATGAAATACTCTGGATTCCCTGCATTGTCCTTCTAAAACGAGATACGTTTCTACGGAAACGATAGGATTTTCTTTGGGGTTCCGAGTATCTCTTTTCCGATGCATTATTCCTCCTTTACTGCATCCCTCGCTCCCTGACATTGACGAATTAACACACAATTTGCGTCCATATGAAATACTCTAGATTCCCTGCATTGTCCTTCTAAATCGAGATACGTTTCTACGGAAACGATAGGATTTTCTTTGGGGTTCCGAGTATCTCTTTTCCGATGCATTATTCCTCCTTTACTGCATCCCTCGCTCCCTCACATTGACGAATTAACACACAATTTGCGTCCATATGAAATACTCTGGATTCCCTGCATTTTCCGCCTAAATCGAGATACGTTTATACGGAAACGATTGGATTTTCTTTGGGGTTCCAAGTATCTCTTTTCCGATGCATTATTCCTCCTTTACTGCATCCCTAGCTCCCTCACATTGACGAATTAACACACAATTTGCGTCCATATGAAATACTCAGGATTCCCTGCATTGTCCTTCTAAATCGAGATACGTTTCTTCGGAATTGATAGGATTTTCTTTGGGGTTCCGAGTATCTCTTTTCCGATGCATTATTCCTCCTTTACTGCATCCCTCGCTAACTCACATTGACGAATTAACACACAATTTGCGTCCATATGAAAAACTCTGGATTCCCTGCATTGTCCTTCTAAATCGAGATACGTTTGTACGGAAACGATAGGATTTTCTTTGGGGTTCCGAGTATCTCTTTTCCGATGCATTATTCCTCCTTTACTGCATCCCTCGCTCCCTCACGTTGACGAATTAACACACAATTTGCGTCCATATGAAATACTCCGGATTCCCTGCATTGTCCTTCTAAATCAAGATACGTTTCTACGGAAACGATAAGATTTTCTTTGGGGTTCCGAGTATCTCTTTTCCGATGCATTATTCCTCCTTTACTACATCCCTCGCTCCCTCACATTGACGAATTAACACACAATTTGCGTCCATATGAAATACTCTGGATTCCCTGCATTGTCCTTCTAAATCGAGATACGTTTCTACGGAAACGATAGTATTTTCTTTTGGGAGTCGAGTGTCTCTTTTCCGATGCATTATTCCTCCTTTACTGCATCCCTCGCTTCCTCACATTGACGAATTAACACACAATTTGCGTCCATATGAAATACTCCGGATTCCCTGCATTGTCATTCTAAATCGAGATACGTTTCTACGGAAACGATAGGATTTTCTTTGGGGTTCCGAGTATCTCTTTTCCGATGCATTATTCCTCCTTTACTGCATCCCTCGCTCCCTGACAGTGACGAATTAACACACAATTTGCGTCCATATGAAATACTCTAGATTCCCTGCATTGTCCTTCTAAATCGAGATACGTTTATACGGAAACGATAGGATTTTCTTTGGGGTTCCGAGTATCTCTTTTCCGATGCATTATTCCTCCTTTACTGCATCCCTCGCTCCCTCACATTGACGAATTAACACACAATTTGCGTCCATATGAAATACTCTGGATTCCCTGCATTCTCCGCCTAAATCGAGATACGTTTGTACGGAAACGATAGGATTTTCTTTGGGGTTCCGAGTATCTCTTTTCCGATGCATTATTCCTCCTTTACTGCATCCCTCGCTCCCTCACATTGACGAATTAACACACAATTTGCGTCCATATGAAATACTCTCGATTCCCTGCATTGTGCTTCTAAATCGGAATTCGTTTCTACGGAAACGACAGGATTTTGTTTGGGGTTCCGAGTATCTATTTTCCGATGCATTATTCCTCCTTTACTGCATCCCTCGCTCCCTCACATTGCCGAATTAACACACAAATTGCGTCCATATGAAATACTCTGGGTTCCCTGCATTATCTTTCTAAATCGAGATACGTTTCTACGGAAACGATAGGATTTTCTTTTGGGAGTCGAGTATCTCTTTTCCGATGCATTATTCCTCCTTTACTGCATCCCTCGCTCCCTCACATTGACGAATTAACACACAATTTGCGTCCATATGAAATACTCTGGATTCCCTGCATTGTCCTTCTAAATGGAGATACGTTTCTACGGAAACGATAGGATTTTCTTTGGGATTCCGAGTATCTCTTTTCCGATGCATTATTCCTCCTTTTACTGCATCCCTCGCTCACTCACATTGACGAATTAACACACAATTTGCGTCCATATGAAATACTCTGGATTCCCTGCATTGTCCTTCTAAATCGAGATACGTTTCTACGGAAACGATAGGATTTTCTTTGGGGTTCCGAGTATCTCTTTTCCGATGCATTATTCCTCCTTTACTGCATCCCTCGCTCCCTGACATTGACGAATTAACACACAATTTGTGTCCATATGAAATACTCTGGTTTCTCTGCATTGTCCTTGTAAATCGAGATACGTTTCTACGGAAACGATAGGATTTTCTTTAGGGTTCCGAGTATCTCTTTTCCGATGCATTATTCCTCCTTTACTGCATCCCTCGCTCCCTCACATTGACGAATTAACACACAATTTGCGTCCATATGATATACTCTTGATTCCCTGCATTGTCCTTCTAAATCGAGATACGTTTCTTCGGAAACGATAGGATTTTCTTTGGGGTTCCGAGTATCTCTTTTCCGATGCATTATTCCTCCTTTACTGCATCCCTCGCTAACTCACATTGACGAATTAACACACAATTTGCGTCCATATGAAATACTCTGGATTCCCTCCATTGTCCTTCTAAATCGAGATACGTTTGTACGGAAACGATAGGATTTTCTTTGGGGTTCCGAGTATCTCTTTTCCGATGCATTATTCCTCCTTTACTGCATCCCTCGCTCCCTCACATTGACGAATTAACACACAATTTGCGTCCATATGAAAAACTTTGGATTCCCTGCATTGTGCTACTAAATCGGAATTCGTTTCTACGGAAACGACAGGATTTTGTTTGGGGTTCCGAGTATCTATTTTCCGATGCATTATTCCTCCTTTACTGCATCCCTCGCTCCCTCACATTGATGAATTAACACACAAATTGCGTCCATATGAAATACTCTGGGTTCCCTGCATTATCTTTCTAATTCGAGATACGTTTCTACGGAAACGATAGGATTTTCTTTTGGGAGTCGAGTATCTCTTTTCCGATGCATTATTCCTCCTTTACTGCATCCCTCGCTCCCTCACATTGACGAATTAACACACAATTTGCGTCCATATGAAATACTCTGGATTCCCTGCATTGTCCTTCTAAATCGAGATACGTTTCTACGGAAACGATAGGATTTTCTTTGGGGTTCCGAGTATCTCTTTTCCGATGCATTATTCCTCCTTTACTGCATCCCTCGCTCCCTGACATTGACGAATTAACACACAATTTGTGTCCATATGAAATACTCTGGATTCTCTGCATTGTCCTTGTAAATCGAGATACGTTTCTACGGAAACGATAGGATTTTCTTTGGGGTTCCGAGTATCTCTTTTCCGATGCATTATTCCTCCTTTACTGCATCCCTCGCTCCCTCACACTGACGAATTAACACACAATTTGCGTCCATATGATATACTCTGGATTCCCTGCATTGTCCTTCTAAATCGAGATATGTTTCTACGGAACGATAGGATTTTCTTTGGGGTTCCGTGTATCTCATTTCCGATGCATTATTCCTCCTTTACTGCATCCCTCGCTCCCTCACATTGACGAATTAACACGCAATTTGCGACCATATTAAATACTCTGGATTCCCTGCATTGTCCTCCTAAATCGAGATACGTTACTACGGAAACGATAGGATTTTCTTTGGGGTTCCGAGTATCTCTTGTCCGATGCATTATTCCTCCTTTACTGCATCCCTCGCTAACTCACATTGACGAATTAACACACAATTTGCGTCCATATGAAATAATCTGGATTCCCTGCATTGTCCTTCTAAGTCGAGATACGTTTCTACAGAAACGTTAGAATTTTCTTCGGGGTTCCGAGTATCTCTTTTCCGATGCATTATTCCTCCTTTACTGCATCCCTCGCTCCCTCACATTGACGAATTAACACACAATTTGTGTCCATATGAAATACTCTGGATTCCCTGCATTGTCCTTCTAAATCGGGATTCGTTACTTCGGAAACGAAACGATTTTCTTTGGGGTTCCGAGTATCTCTTCTCCGATGCATTATTCCTCCTTTACTGCATCCCTCGCTCCCTCACATTGCCGAATTAACACACAAATTGCGTCCATATGAAATACTCTGGGTTCCCTGCATTATCTTTCTAAATCGTGATACGTTTCTACGGAAACGATAGGACTTTCTTTTGGGAGTCGAGTATCTCTTTTCCGATGCATTATTCCTCCTTTACTGCATCCCTCGCTCCCTCACATTGACGAATTAACACACAATTTGCGTCCATATGAAATTCTCTGGATTCCCTACATTGTCCTTCTAAATCGGGATTCGTTTCTACGGAAACGATAGGATTTTCTTTGGGGTTCCGAGTATCTCTTTTCCGATGCATTATTCCTCCTTTACTGCATCCCTCGCTCCCTCACATTGACGAATTAACACACAATTTGCGTCCATATGAAATACTCTGGATTCCCTGCATTGTCCTTCTAAATCGAGATACGTTTCTACGGAAACGATAGGATTTTCTTTGGGGTTCCGAGTATCTCTTTTCCGATGCATTATTCCTCCTTTACTGCATCCCTCGCTAACTCACATTGACGAATTAACACACAATTTGCGTCCATATGAAATAATCTGGATTCCCTGCATTGTCCTTCTAAGTCGAGGTACGTTTCTACAGAAACGATTGAATTTTCTTTGGGGTTCCGAGTATCTCTTTTCCGATGCATTATTCCTCCTTTACTGCATCCCTCGCTCCCTCACATTGACGAATTAACACACAATTTCTGTCCATATGAAATACTCTGGATTCCCTGCATTGTCCTTCTAAATCGGGATTTGTTACTTCGGAAACGAAACGATTTTCTTTGGGGTTCCGAGTATCTCTTCTCCGATGCATTATTCCTCCTTTACTGGATCCCTCGCTCCCTCACATTGCCGAATTAACACACAAATTGCGTCCATATGAAATACTCTGGGTTCCCTGCATTATCTTTCTAATTCGAGATACGTTTCTACGGAAACGATAGGATTTCCTTTGGGATTCCGAGTCTCTCTTTTCCGATGCATTATTCCTCCTTTACTGCATCCCTCGCTCACTCACATTGACGAATTAACACACAATTTTCGTCCATATGAAATACTCTGGATTCCCTGCATTGTCCTTCTAAATCGAGATACGTTTCTACGGAAACGATAGGATTTTCTTTGGGGTTCCGAGTATCTCTTTTCCGATGCATTATTCCTCCTTTACTGCATCCCTCGCTCCCTGACATTGACGAATTAACACACAATTTGTGTCCATATGAAATACTCTGGATTCTCTGCATTGTCCTTGTAAATCGAGATACGTTTCTACGGAAACGATAGGATTTTCTTTGGGTATTCCGAGTATCTCTTTTCCGATGCATTATTCCTCCTTTACTGCATCCCTCGCTCCCTCATATTGACGAATTAACACACAATTTGCGTCCATATGATATACTCTGGATTCCCTGCATTGTCCTTCTAAATCGAGATATGTTTCTACAGAACGATAGGATTTTCTTTGGGGTTCCGTGTATCTCTTTTCCGATGCATTATTCCTCCTTTACTGCATCCCTCGCTCCCTCACATTGACGAATTAACACGCAATTTGCGTCCATATTAAATACTCTTCATTCCCTGCATTGTCCTCCTAAATCGAGATACGTTTCTACAGAAACGATAGGATTTTCTTTGGGGTTCCGAGTATCTCTTTTCCGATGCATTATTCCTCCTTTACTGCATCCCTCGCTCCCTCACATTGACGAATTAACTCATAATTTGCGTCCATATGAAATACTCTGGGTTCCCTGCATTTTCCATCTAAATCGAGATACGTTTCTACGGAAACGATAGGATTTTCTTTGGGGTTCCGAGTATCTCTTTCCCGATGCATTATTCCTCCTTTACTGCATCCCTCGCTAACTCACATTGACGAATTAACACACAATTTGCGTCCATATGAAATAATCTGGATTCCCTGCATTGTCCTTCTAAGTCGAGATACGTTTCTACAGAAACGATAGAATTTTCTTCGGGGTTCCGAGTATCTCTTTTCCGATGCATTATTCCTCCTTTACTGCATCCCTCGCTCCCTCACATTGACGAATTAACACACAATTTGTATCCATATGAAATACTCTGGATTCCCTGCATTGTCCTTCTAAATCGGGATTCGTTACTTCGGAAACGAAACGATTTTCTTTGGGGTTCCGAGTATCTCTTCTCCGATGCATTATTCCTCCTTTACTGCTTCCCTCGCTCCCTCACATTGCCGAATTAACACACAAATTGCGTCCATATGAAATACTCTGGGTTCCCTGCATTATCTTTCTAAATCGAGATACGTTTCTACGGAAACGATAGGATTTTCTTTTGGGAGTCGAGTATCTCTTTTCCGATGCATTATTCCTCCTTTACTGCATCCCTCGCTCCCTCACATTGACGAATTAACACACAATTTGCGTCCATATGAAATTCTCTGGATTCCCTACATTGTCCTTCTAAATCGGGATTCGTTTCTACGGAAACGATAGGATTTTCTTTGGGGTTCCGAGTATCTCTTTTCCGATGCATTATTCCTCCTTTACTGCATCCCTCGCTCCCTCACATTGACGAACTAACACACAATTTGCGTCCATATGAAATACTCTGGATTCCCTGCATTGTCCTTCTAAATCGAGATACGTTTCTACGGAAACGATAGGATTTTCTTTGGGGTTCCGAGTATCTCTTTTCCTATGCATTATTCCTCCTTTACTGCATCCCTCGCTCCCTCACATTGACGAATTAACACACAATTTGCGTCCATATGAAATACTCTGGATTCCCTGCATTGTCCTTCTAAATCGAGATACGTTTCTACGGATAAGATAGGATTTTCTTTGGGGTTAAGAGTATCTCTTTTCCGATGCATTATTCCTCCTTTACTGCATTCCTCGCTCCCTCACATTGACGAATTAACACACAATTTGTGTCCATATGAAATACTCTGGATTCCCTGCATTGTTCTTCTAAATCGAGATACGTTTCTACGGACACGATAGGATTTTCATTGGGGTTCCGAGTATCTCTTTTCCGATGCTTTATTCCTCCTTTACTGCATCCCTCGCTCCCTCACATTGAAGAATTAACACACAATTTGCGTCTATATGAAATACTCTGGATTCCCTGCATTGTCCTTCTAAATCGAGATACGTTTCTACGGAAACAGTAGGATTTTCCTTGGGGTTCCGAGTATCTCTTTTCCGATGCATTATTCCTCCTTTACTGCATCCCTCGCTCCCTCACATTGACGAATTAACACACAATTTGCGTCCATATGAAATACGCTGTATTCCCTGCATTATCGTTGTAAATCGAGATACGTATCTACGGAAACGATAGGATTTTCTTTGGGGTTCCGAGTATCTCTTTTCCGATGCATTATTCCTCCATTACTGCATCCCTCGTTCCCTCACATTGACGAATTAACACACAATTTGCGTCCATATGATATACTCTGGATTCCCTGCATTGTCCTTCTAAATCGAGATACGTTTCTACGGAAACGATAGGATTTTCTTTGGGGTTCCGAGTATCTCTTTTCCGATGCATTATTCCTCCTTTACTGCATCCCTCGCTCCCTCACATTGACGAATTAACACACAATTTGCGTCCATATGAAATACGCTGTATTCCCTGCATTATCCTTGTAAATCGAGATACGTTTCTACGGAAACGATAGGATTTTCTTTGGGGTTCCGAGTATCTCTTTTCCGATGCATTATTCCTCCATTACTGCATCCCTCGCTCCCTCACATTGACGAATTAACACACAATTTGCGTCCATATGATATATTCTGGAATCCCTGCATTGTCCTTCTAAATCGAGATACGTTTCTACGGAAACGATAGGATTTTCTTTGGGGTTCCGAGTATCCCTTTTCCGATGCATTATTCCTCCTTTACTGCATCCCTCGCTACCTCACATGGACGAATTAACACACAATTTGCGTCCATATGAAATACTCTGGATTCCCTGCATTGTCCTCCGAAATCGAGATACGTTTCTACGGAAACGATAGGCTTTTCTTTGGGGTTTCCGAGTATCTCTTTTCCGATGCATTATTGCTCCTTTACTGCATCCCTCGCTCCCTCACATTGACGAAATAACACACAATTTGCGTCCATATGAAATACTCAGGATTCCCTGCATTGTCCTTCTAAATCGAGATACGTATCTACGGAAACGACAGGATTTTCTTTGGGGTTCCGAGTATCTCTTTTCCGATGCATTATTCCTCCTTTACTGCATCCCTCGCTCCCTCACATTGCCGAATTAACACACAAATTGCGTCCATATGAAATACTCTGGGTTCCCTGTATTATCTTTCTAAATCGAGATACGTTTCTACGGAAACGATAGGATTTTCTTTTGGGAGTCGAGTATCTCTTTTCCGATGCATTATTCCTCCTTTACTGCATCCCACGCTCCCTCACATTGACGAATTAACACACAATTTGCGTCCATATGAAATACTCTGGATTCCCTGCATTGTCCTTCTAAATCGAGATACGTTTCTACGGAAATGATAGGATTTTCTTTGGGGTTCCGAGTATCTCTTTTCCGATGCATTATTGCTCCTTTACTGCATCTCTCGCTCCCTCACATTGACGAATTAACACACAATTTGCGTCCATATGAAATACTCTGGATTCCCTGCATTTTCCTCCGAAATCGAGATACGTTTCTACGGAAACAGTAGGATTTTCTTTGGGGTTCCGAGTATCTCTTTTCCGATGCATTATTCCTCCTTTACTGCATCCCTCGCTCCCTCACATTGACGAATTAACACACAATTTGCGTCCATATGAAATACTCAGGATTCCCTGCATTATCCTTCTAAATCGAGATACTTATCTACTGAAACGATAGGACTTTCTTTGGGGTTCCGAATAACTCTTTTCCGATGCATTATTCCTCCTTTACTGCATCCCTCGCTCCCTCACATTGCCGAATTAACACACAAATTGCGTCCATATGAAATACTTTGGGTTCCCTGTATTATCTTTCTAAATCGAGATACGTTTCTACGGAAACGATAGGATTTTCTTTTGGGAGTCGAGTATCTCTTTTCCGATGCATTATTCCTCCTTTACTGCATCCCACGCTCCCTCACATTGACGAATTAACACACAATTTGCGTCCATATGAAATACTCTGGATTCCCTGCATTGTCCTTCTAAATCGAGATACGTTTCTACGGAAACGATAGGATTTTCTTTGGGGTTCGAAGTATCTCTTTTCCGATGCATTATTCCTCCTTTACTGCATCCCTCGCTCCCTCACATTGCCGAATTAACACACAATTTGCGTCCATATGAAATACTCTGGATTCCCTGCATTGTCCTTCTAAATCGAGATACGTTTCTACGGAAACGATAGGATTTTCTTTGGGGTTCCGAGTTTCTCTTTTCCGAAGCATTATTCCTCCTTTACTGCATCCCTCGCTCACTCACATTGACCAATTAACACTCAATTTGCGTCCATATGAAATAATCTGGATTCCCTGTATTGTCCTTCTAAATCGAGATACGTTTCTACGGAAACGATAGGATTTTCTTTGGGGTTCCGAGTATCTCTTTTCCGATGCATTATTCCTCCTTTACTGCATCCCTCGCTCCCTCACATTGCCGAATTAACACACAATTTGCGTCCATATGAAATACTCTGGATTCCCTGCATTGTCCTTCTAAATCGAGATACGTTTCTACGGAAACGATAGGATTTTCTTTGGGGTTCCGAGTATCTCTTTTCCGAAGCATTATTCCTCCTTTACTGCATCCCTCGCTCACTCACATGGACCAATTAACACACAATTTGCGTCCATATGAAATAATCTGGATTCCCTGTATTGTCCTTCTAAATCGAGATACGTTTCTACGGAAACGATAGGATTTTCTTTGGGGTTCCGCGTATCTCTTTTCCGATGCATTATTCCTGCTTTACTGCATCCCTCGCTTCCTCACATTGACGAATTAACACACAATTTGCGTCCATATGAAATACTCTGGATTCCCTGCATTGTCCTTCTAAATCGAGACACGTTTCTACGGAAACGATAGGATTTTCTTTGGGGTTCCGAGTATCTCTTTTCCGATGCATTGTTCCTCCTTTACTGCATCCCTCGCTCCCAGACATTGACGAATTAACACACAATTTGTGTCCATATGAAATACTCTGGATTCTCTGCATTGTCCTTGTAAATCGAGATACGTTTCTACGGAAACGATAGGATTTTCTTTGGGGTTCCGAGTATCTCTTTTCCGATGCATTATTCCTCCTTTACTGCATCCCTCGCTCCCTCACATTGACGAATTAACACACAATTTGCATCCATATGATATACTCTGGATTCCCTTCATTGTCCCTCTAAATCGAGATACGTTTCTACGGAAACGATAGGATTTTCTATGGGGTTCCGTGTATCTCTTTTCCGATGCATTACTCCTCCTTTACTGCATCCCTCGCTCCCTCAAATTGACGAATTAACACACAATTTGCGTCCATATGAAATACTCTGGATTCCCTGCATTGTCCTTCTAAATCGAGTTACGTTTCTACGGAAACGATAGGATTTTCTTTGGGGTTCCGAGTATCTCTTTTCCGATGCATTATTCCTCCTTTACTTCATCCCTCGCTCCCTCACATTGACGATTTAACACACAATTTGCGTCCATATGAAATACTCTGGATTCCCTGCATTGTCCTTCTAAATCGAGATACGTTTCTACGGATAAGATAGGGTTTTCTTTGGGGTTAAGAGTATCTCTTTTCCGATGCATTATTCCTCCTTTACTGCATTCCTCGCTCCCTCACATTGACGCATTAACACACAATTTGTGTCCATATGAAATACTCTGGATTCCCTGCATTGTTCTTCTAAATCGGGATACGTTTCTACGGAAACGATAGGATTTTCTTTGGGGTTCCGAGTATCTCTTTTCCGATGCATTATTCCTCCTTTACTACATCCCTCGCTCCCTCACATTGAAGAATTAACACACAATTTGCGTCCATATGAAATACTCTGGATTCCCTGCATTGTCCTTCTAAATCGAGATACGTTTCTACGGATAAGATAGGGTTTTCTTTGGGGTTCCGAGTATCTCTTTTCCGATGCATTATTCCTCCTTTACTGCATCCCTCGCTCCCTCACATTGTCGAATTAACACACAATTTGCGTCCATATGAAATACGCTGGATTCCCTGCATTGTCCTTGTAAATCGAGATACGTTTCTACGGAAACAATAGGATTTTCTTTGGGGTTCCGAATATCTCTTTTCCGATGCATTATTCCTCCTTTACTGCATCCCTCGCTCCCTCACATTGAAGAATTAACACACAATTTGCGTCCATATGATATACTCTGGATTCCCTGCATTGTCCTTCTAAATCGAGATACGTTTCTACGGAAGCGATAGGATTTTCTTTGGGGTTCCGAGTATCTCTTTTCCGATGCATTATTCCTCCTTTACTGCATCCCTCGCTCCCTCACATTGACGAATTAACACACAATTTGCGTCCATATGAAATACTCTGGATTCCCTGCATTGTCCTCCTAAATCGAGATACGTTTCTACGGAAACGATAGGATTTTCTTTGGGGTTCCGAGTATCTCTTTTCCGATGCATTATTCCTCCTTTACTGCATCCCTCGCTCCCTCACATTGACGAATTAACACACAATTTGCGTCCATATGAAATACTCTGGATTCCCTGCATTGTCCTTTTAAATCGGGATTCGTTTCTACGGAAACGATAGGATTTTCTTTGGGGTTCCGAGTATCTCTTTTCCGATGCATTATTCCTCCTTTACTGCATCCCTCGCTCCCTCACATTGCCGAATTAACACCCAAATTCCGTCCATATGAAATACTCT